>NW_027469402.1:0-161187 GCF_051020765.1 Lasioglossum baleicum | reverse complement strand
CCTCTCGCACGTTTTTTTACTCGACTAGCCTACGGGATGCATCCTCTCGCACGTGTTTTTACTCGACCTAGCCTGCGGGATGCATCCTCTCGCACGTGTTTTTACTCGAGTAGCCTGCGGGATGGGCATCCTCGCGCACGGTGTTTTTACTCGACTAGCCTGCGGGGTGCATCCTCTCGCACGTGTTTTACTCGACTAGCCTGCGGGATGCATCCTCTCACACGTGTTTTTGCTCGAGTAGCCTGCGGGATGCATCCTCTCGCACGTGTTTTTACTCGACTAGCCTGCGGATGCATCCTCTCGCACGAGTGTTTTTACTCGACTAGCCTGCGGGTGCATCCTCTCGCACGTGTTTTTACTCGACTAGCCTGCGGGATGCATCCTCTCGCACGTGTTTTTACTCGACTAGCCTGCGGGATGCATCCTCTCGCACGTGTTTTTACTCGACTAGCCTGCGGGATGCATCCTCTCGCACGTGTTTTTACTCGTCTAGGCTGCGGGATGCATCGTCTCGCACGTGTTTTTACTCGACTAGCTGCGGGATGCATCCTCTCGCACGTGTTTTTACTCGACTAGCCTGCGGGATGCATCCTCTCGCACGTGGTTTTTACTCGACTAGCCTGCGGGATGCATCCTCTCGCACGTGTTTTTGCTCGACTAGCCTGCGGGATGCATCCTCTCGCACCTGTTTTTTGCTCGACTAGCCTGCGGGACGCATCCTCTGGCACGTGTTCTTCACTCGACTAGCCTGCGGGATGCATCCTCTCGCACGTGTTTTTACTCGACTAGCCTGCGGGATGCATCCTCTCGCACGTGTTTTTACTCGACTAGCCTGCGGGATGCATCCTCTCGCACGTGTTTTTTACTCGACTAGCCTGCGGGATGCATCCTCTCGCACGTGTTTTTACTCGACTAGCCTGCGGGATGCATCCTCTCGCACGTGTTTTTACTCGAGTAGCCTGCGGGATGCATCCTCTCGCACGTGTTTTTACTCGACTAGCCTGCGGGGTGCATCCTCTCGCACGTGTTTTTACTCGACTAGCCTGCGGGATGCATCCTCTCGCACGTGTTTTTTGCTCGACTAGCTGCGGATGCATCCTCTCGCACGTGTTTTTACTCGACTAGCCTGCGGGATTGCATCCTCTCGCACGTGTTTTTACTCGACTAGCCTGCGGGATGCATCCTCTCGCACGTGTTTTTACTCGACTAGCCTGCGGATGCATCCTCTCGCACGTGTTTTTACTCGAGTAGCCTGCGGATGCATCCTCTCGCACGTGTTTTTACCTCGACTAGCCTGCGGGGTGCATCCTCTCGCACGTGTTTTTACTCGACTAGCCTGCGGGATGCATCCTCTCGCACGTGTTTTTACTCGACTAGCCTGCGGGATGCATCCTCTCGCACGTGTTTTTACTCGACTAGCCTGCGGAATGCATCCTCTCGCACGTGTTTTACTCGTCTAGGCTGCGGGATGCATCGTCTCGCACGTGTTTTTACTCGACTAGCCTGCGGGATGCATCCTCTCGCACGTGTTTTTAACTCGACTAGCCTGCGGGGTGCATCCTCTCGCACGTGTTTTTACTCGACTAGCCTGCGGGATGCATCCTCTCGCACGTGTTTTTGCTCGAGTAGCCTGCGGGATGCATCCTCTCGCACGTGTTTTTACTCGACTAGCCTGCGGGATGCATCCTCTCGCACGTGTTTTTTACCTCGACTAGCCTGCGGGGTGCATCCTCTCGCACGTGTTTTTACTCGACTAGCCTGCGGGATGCATCCTCTCGCACGTGTTTTACTCGACTAGCCTGCGGAATGCATCCTCTCGCACGTGTTTTACTCGACTAGCCTGCGGGATGCATCCTCTCGCACGTGTTTTTACTCGTCTAGGCTGCGGGATGCATCGCCTCGCACGTGTTTTTACTCGACTAGCCTGCGGGATGCATCCTCTCGCACGTGTTTTTACTCGACTAGCCTGCGGGATGCATCCTCTCGCTCGTGTTTTTACTCGACTAGCCTGCGGGATGCATCCTCTCGCACGTGTTTTTGCTCGACTAGCCTGCGGGATGCATCCTCTCGCACCTGTTTTTGCTCGACTAGCCTGCGGGACGCATCCTCTGGCACGTGTTCTTCACTCGACTAGCCTGCGGATGCATCCTCTCGCACGTGTTTTACTCGACTAGCCTGCGGGATGCATCCTCTCGCACGTGTTTTTACTCGACTAGCCTGCGGGATGCATCCTCTCGCACGTGTTTTTTACTCGTCTAGGCTGCGGGATGCATCGTCTCGCACGTGTTTTTACTCGACTAGCCTGCGGGATGCATCCTCTCGCACGTGTTTTTACTCGACTAGCCTGCGGGGTGCATCCTCTCGCACGTGTTTTTACTCGACTAGCCTGCGGGATGCATCCTCTCGCACGTGTTTTTACTCGCCTAGGCTGCGGGATGCATCGTCTCGCACGTGTTTTTACTCGACTAGCCTGCGGGATGCATCCTCTCGCACGTGTTTTTACTCGACTAGCCTGCGGGGTGCATCCTCTCGCACGTGTTTTTACTCGACTAGCCTGCGGGATGCATCCTCTCGCACGTGTTTTTACTCGAGTAGCCTGCGGGATGCATCCTCTCGCACGTGTTTTTACTCGACTAGCCTGCGGGGTGCATCCTCTCGCACGTGTTTTTACTCGACTAGCCTGCGGGATGCATCCTCTCGCACGTGTTTTTACTCGACTAGCCTGCGGGATGCATCCTCTCGCACGTGTTTTTACTCGACTAGCCTGCGGGATGCATCCTCTCGCACGTGTTTTTACTCGACTAGCCTGCGGGATGCATCCTCTCGCACGTGTTTTAATCGACTAGCCTGCGGGATGTATCCTCTCGCACGTGTTTTTACTCGACTAGCCTGCGGGATGCATCCTCTCGGACGTGTTTTTACTCGACTAGCCTGCGGGATGCATCCTCTCGCACGTGTTTTTACTCGAGTAGCCTGCGGGATGCATCCTCTCGCACGTGTTTTTACTCGACTAGCCTGCGGGGTGCATCCTCTCGCACGTGTTTTTACTCGACTAGCCTGCGGGATGCATCCTCTCGCACGTGTTTTTACTCGACTAGCCTACGGGATGCATCCTCTCGCACGTGTTTTTACTCGACTAGCCTGCGGGATGCATCCTCTCGCACGTGTTTTTACTCGAGTAGCCTGCGGGATGCATCCTCTCGCACGTGTTTTTACTCGACTAGCCTGCGGGGTGCATCCTCTCGCACGTGTTTTTACTCGACTAGCCTGCGGGATGCATCCTCTCACACGTGTTTTTGCTCGAGTAGCCTGCGGGATGCATCCTCTCGCACGTGTTTTTACTCGACTAGCCTGCGGGATGCATCCTCTCGCACGTGTTTTTACTCGAGTAGCCTGCGGGATGCATCCTCTCGCACGTGTTTTTACTCGACTAGCCTGCGGGGTGCATCCTCTCGCACGTGTTTTTACTCGACTAGCCTGCGGGATGCATCCTCTCACACGTGTTTTTGCTCGAGTAGCCTGCGGGATGCATCCTCTCGCACGTGTTTTTACTCGACTAGCCTGCGGGATGCATCCTCTCGCACGTGTTTTTACTCGACTAGCCTGCGGGGTGCATCCTCTCGCACGTGTTTTTACTCGACTAGCCTGCGGGATGCATCCTCTCGCACGTGTTTTTACTCGACTAGCCTGCGGGATGCATCCTCTCGCACGTGTTTTTACTCGACTAGCCTGCGGGATGCATCCTCTCGCACGTGTTTTTACTCGACTAGCCTGCGGGGTGCATCCTCTCGCACGTGTTTTTACTCGACTAGCCTGCGGGATGCATCCTCTCGCACGTGTTTTTACTCGCCTAGGCTGCGGGATGCATCGTCTCGCACGTGTTTTTACTCGACTAGCCTGCGGGATGCATCCTCTCGCACGTGTTTTTACTCGACTAGCCTGCGGGGTGCATCCTCTCGCACGTGTTTTTACTCGACTAGCCTGCGGGATGCATCCTCTCGCACGTGTTTTTACTCGAGTAGCCTGCGGGATGCATCCTCTCGCACGTGTTTTTACTCGACTAGCCTGCGGGGTGCATCCTCTCGCACGTGTTTTTACTCGACTAGCCTGCGGGATGCATCCTCTCGCACGTGTTTTTACTCGACTAGCCTGCGGGATGCATCCTCTCGCACGTGTTTTTACTCGACTAGCCTGCGGGATGCATCCTCTCGCACGTGTTTTTACTCGACTAGCCTGCGGGATGCATCCTCTCGCACGTGTTTTAATCGACTAGCCTGCGGGATGTATCCTCTCGCACGTGTTTTTACTCGACTAGCCTGCGGGATGCATCCTCTCGGACGTGTTTTTACTCGACTAGCCTGCGGGATGCATCCTCTCGCACGTGTTTTTACTCGAGTAGCCTGCGGGATGCATCCTCTCGCACGTGTTTTTACTCGACTAGCCTGCGGGGTGCATCCTCTCGCACGTGTTTTTACTCGACTAGCCTGCGGGATGCATCCTCTCGCACGTGTTTTTACTCGACTAGCCTGCGGGATGCATCCTCTCGCACGTGTTTTTACTCGACTAGCCTGCGGGATGCATCCTCTCGCACGTGTTTTTACTCGAGTAGCCTGCGGGATGCATCCTCTCGCACGTGTTTTTACTCGACTAGCCTGCGGGGTGCATCCTCTCGCACGTGTTTTTACTCGACTAGCCTGCGGGATGCATCCTCTCACACGTGTTTTTGCTCGAGTAGCCTGCGGGATGCATCCTCTCGCACGTGTTTTTACTCGACTAGCCTGCGGGATGCATCCTCTCGCACGTGTTTTTACTCGACTAGCCTGCGGGGTGCATCCTCTCGCACGTGTTTTTACTCGACTAGCCTGCGGGATGCATCCTCTCGCACGTGTTTTTACTCGACTAGCCTGCGGGATGCATCCTCTCGCACGTGTTTTTACTCGACTAGCCTGCGGGATGCATCCTCTCGCACGTGTTTTTACTCGTCTAGGCTGCGGGATGCATCGTCTCGCACGTGTTTTTACTCGACTAGCCTGCGGGATGCATCCTCTCGCACGTGTTTTTACTCGACTAGCCTGCGGGATGCATCCTCTCGCTCGTGTTTTTACTCGACTAGCCTGCGGGATGCATCCTCTCGCACGTGTTTTTGCTCGACTAGCCTGCGGGATGCATCCTCTCGCACCTGTTTTTGCTCGACTAGCCTGCGGGACGCATCCTCTGGCACGTGTTCTTCACTCGACTAGCCTGCGGGATGCATCCTCTCGCACGTGTTTTTACTCGACTAGCCTGCGGGATGCATCCTCTCGCACGTGTTTTTACTCGACTAGCCTGCGGGATGCATCCTCTCGCACGTGTTTTTACTCGACTAGCCTGCGGGATGCATCCTCTCGCACGTGTTTTTACTCGACTAGCCTGCGGGATGCATCCTCTCGCACGTGTTTTTACTCGAGTAGCCTGCGGGATGCATCCTCTCGCACGTGTTTTTACTCGACTAGCCTGCGGGGTGCATCCTCTCGCACGTGTTTTTACTCGACTAGCCTGCGGGATGCATCCTCTCGCACGTGTTTTTGCTCGACTAGCCTGCGGGATGCATCCTCTCGCACGTGTTTTTACTCGACTAGCCTGCGGGATGCATCCTCTCGCACGTGTTTTTACTCGACTAGCCTGCGGGATGCATCCTCTCGCACGTGTTTTTACTCGACTAGCCTGCGGGATGCATCCTCTCGCACGTGTTTTTACTCGAGTAGCCTGCGGGATGCATCCTCTCGCACGTGTTTTTACTCGACTAGCCTGCGGGGTGCATCCTCTCGCACGTGTTTTTACTCGACTAGCCTGCGGGATGCATCCTCTCGCACGTGTTTTTACTCGACTAGCCTGCGGGATGCATCCTCTCGCACGTGTTTTTACTCGACTAGCCTGCGGAATGCATCCTCTCGCACGTGTTTTTACTCGTCTAGGCTGCGGGATGCATCGTCTCGCACGTGTTTTTACTCGACTAGCCTGCGGGATGCATCCTCTCGCACGTGTTTTTACTCGACTAGCCTGCGGGGTGCATCCTCTCGCACGTGTTTTTACTCGACTAGCCTGCGGGATGCATCCTCTCGCACGTGTTTTTGCTCGAGTAGCCTGCGGGATGCATCCTCTCGCACGTGTTTTTACTCGACTAGCCTGCGGGATGCATCCTCTCGCACGTGTTTTTACTCGACTAGCCTGCGGGGTGCATCCTCTCGCACGTGTTTTTACTCGACTAGCCTGCGGGATGCATCCTCTCGCACGTGTTTTTACTCGACTAGCCTGCGGAATGCATCCTCTCGCACGTGTTTTTACTCGACTAGCCTGCGGGATGCATCCTCTCGCACGTGTTTTTACTCGTCTAGGCTGCGGGATGCATCGCCTCGCACGTGTTTTTACTCGACTAGCCTGCGGGATGCATCCTCTCGCACGTGTTTTTACTCGACTAGCCTGCGGGATGCATCCTCTCGCTCGTGTTTTTACTCGACTAGCCTGCGGGATGCATCCTCTCGCACGTGTTTTTGCTCGACTAGCCTGCGGGATGCATCCTCTCGCACCTGTTTTTGCTCGACTAGCCTGCGGGACGCATCCTCTGGCACGTGTTCTTCACTCGACTAGCCTGCGGGATGCATCCTCTCGCACGTGTTTTTACTCGACTAGCCTGCGGGATGCATCCTCTCGCACGTGTTTTTACTCGACTAGCCTGCGGGATGCATCCTCTCGCACGTATTTTTACTCGACTAGCCTGCGGGATGCATCCTCTCGCACGTGTTTTTACTCGAGTAGCCTGCGGGATGCATCCTCTCGCACGTGTTTTTACTCGACTAGCCTGCGGGGTGCATCCTCTCGCACGTGTTTTTACTCGACTAGCCTGCGGGATGCATCCTCTCGCACGTGTTTTTGCTCGACTAGCCTGCGGGATGCATCCTCTCGCACGTGTTTTTACTCGACTAGCCTGCGGAATGCATCCTCTCGCACGTGTTTTTACTCGACTAGCCTGCGGAATGCATCCTCTCGCACGTGTTTTTACTCGTCTAGGCTGCGGGATGCATCGTCTCGCACGTGTTTTTACTCGACTAGCCTGCGGGATGCATCCTCTCGCACGTGTTTTTACTCGACTAGCCTGCGGGATGCATCCTCTCGCTCGTGTTTTTACTCGACTAGCCTGGGGATGCATCCTCTCGCACGTGTTTTTGCTCGACTAGCCTGCGGGATGCATCCTCTCGCACGTGTTTTTACTCGACTAGCCTGCGGGATGCATCCTCTCGCACGTGTTTTTACTCGAGTAGCCTGCGGGATGCATCCTCTCGCACGTGTTTTTACTCGACTAGCCTGCGGGGTGCATCCTCTCGCACGTGTTTTTACTCGACTAGCCTGCGGGATGCATCCTCTCGCACGTGTTTTTACTCGACTAGCCTGCGGGATGCATCCTCTCGCACGTGTTTTTACTCGACTAGCCTGCGGAATGCATCCTCTCGCACGTGTTTTTACTCGTCTAGGCTGCGGGATGCATCGTCTCGCACGTGTTTTTACTCGACTAGCCTGCGGGATGCATCCTCTCGCACGTGTTTTTACTCGACTAGCCTGCGGGATGCATCCTCTCGCTCGTGTTTTTACTCGACTAGCCTGGGGGATGCATCCTCTCGCACGTGTTTTTGCTCGACTAGCCTGCGGGATGCATCCTCTCGCACCTGTTTTTGCTCGACTAGCCTGCGGGACGCATCCTCTGGCACGTGTTCTTCACTCGACTAGCCTGCGGGATGCATCCTCTCGCACGTGTTTTTACTCGACTAGCCTGCGGGATGCATCCTCTCGCACGTGTTTTTACTCGACTAGCCTGCGGGATGCATCCTCTCGCACGTGTTTTTACTCGACTAGCCTGCGGGATGCATCCTCTCGCGCGTGTTTTTACTCGACTAGCCTGCGGGATGCATCCTCTCGCACGTGTTTTTACTCGAGTAGCCTGCGGGATGCATCCTCTCGCACGTGTTTTTACTCGACTAGCCTGCGGGGTGCATCCTCTCGCACGTGTTTTTACTCGACTAGCCTGCGGGATGCATCCTCTCGCACGTGTTTTTACTCGACTAGCCTGCGGGATGCATCCTCTCGCACGTGTTTTTACTCGAGTAGCCTGCGGGATGCATCCTCTCGCACGTGTTTTTACTCGAATAGCCTGCGGGATGCATCCTCTCGCACGTGTTTTTACTCGACTAGCCTGCGGGATGCATCCTCTCGCACGTGTTTTTACTCGACTAGCCTACGGGATGCATCCTCTCGCACGTGTTTTTACTCGACTAGCCTGCGGGATGCATCCTCTCGCACGTGTTTTTACTCGAGTATCCTGCGGGATGCATCCTCTCGCACGTGTTTTTACTCGACTAGCCTGCGGGGTGCATCCTCTCGCACGTGTTTTTACTCGACTAGCCTGCGGGATGCATCCTCTCACACGTGTTTTTGCTCGAGTAGCCTGCGGGATGCATCCTCTCGCACGTGTTTTTACTCGACTAGCCTGCGGGATGCATCCTCTCGCACGTGTTTTTACTCGACTAGCCTGCGGGGTGCATCCTCTCGCACGTGTTTTTACTCGACTAGCCTGCGGGATGCATCCTCTCGCACGTGTTTTTACTCGACTAGCCTGCGGGATGCATCCTCTCGCACGTGTTTTTACTCGACTAGCCTGCGGGATGCATCCTCTCGCACGTGTTTTTACTCGTCTAGGCTGCGGGATGCATCGTCTCGCACGTGTTTTTACTCGACTAGCCTGCGGGATGCATCCTCTCGCACGTGTTTTTACTCGACTAGCCTGCGGGATGCATCCTCTCGCTCGTGTTTTTACTCGACTAGCCTGCGGGATGCATCCTCTCGCACGTGTTTTTGGTCGACTAGCCTGCGGGATGCATCCTCTCGCACCTGTTTTTGCTCGACTAGCCTGCGGGACGCATCCTCTGGCACGTGTTCTTCACTCGACTAGCCTGCGGGATGCATCCTCTCGCACGTGTTTTTACTCGACTAGCCTGCGGGATGCATCCTCTCGCACGTGTTTTTACTCGACTAGCCTGCGGGATGCATCCTCTCGCACGTGTTTTTGCTCGACTAGCCTGCGGGATGCATCCTCTCGCACGTGTTTTTACTCGACTAGCCTGCGGGATGCATCCTCTCGCACGTGTTTTTACTCGAGTAGCCTGCGGGATGCATCCTCTCGCACGTGTTTTTACTCGACTAGCCTGCGGGGTGCATCCTCTCGCACGTGTTTTTACTCGACTAGCCTGCGGGATGCATCCTCTCACACGTGTTTTTGCTCGAGTAGCCTGCGGGATGCATCCTCTCGCACGTGTTTTTACTCGACTAGCCTGCGGGATGCATCCTCTCGCACGTGTTTTTACTCGACTAGCCTGCGGGGTGCATCCTCTCGCACGTGTTTTTACTCGACTAGCCTGCGGGATGCATCCTCTCGCACGTGTTTTTACTCGACTAGCCTGCGGGATGCATCCTCTCGCACGTGTTTTTACTCGACTAGCCTGCGGGATGCATCCTCTCGCACGTGTTTTTACTCGTCTAGGCTGCGGGATGCATCGTCTCGCACGTGTTTTTACTCGACTAGCCTGCGGGATGCATCCTCTCGCACGTGTTTTTACTCGACTAGCCTGCGGGATGCATCCTCTCGCTCGTGTTTTTACTCGACTAGCCTGCGGGATGCATCCTCTCGCACGTGTTTTTGGTCGACTAGCCTGCGGGATGCATCCTCTCGCACCTGTTTTTGCTCGACTAGCCTGCGGGACGCATCCTCTGGCACGTGTTCTTCACTCGACTAGCCTGCGGGATGCATCCTCTCGCACGTGTTTTTACTCGACTAGCCTGCGGGATGCATCCTCTCGCACGTGTTTTTACTCGACTAGCCTGCGGGATGCATCCTCTCGCACGTGTTTTTACTCGACTAGCCTGCGGGATGCATCCTCTCGCACGTGTTTTTACTCGACTAGCCTGCGGGATGCATCCTCTCGCACGTGTTTTTACTCGAGTAGCCTGCGGGATGCATCCTCTCGCACGTGTTTTTACTCGACTAGCCTGCGGGGTGCATCCTCTCGCACGTGTTTTTACTCGACTAGCCTGCGGGATGCATCCTCTCGCACGTGTTTTTGCTCGACTAGCCTGCGGGATGCATCCTCTCGCACGTGTTTTTACTCGACTAGCCTGCGGGATGCATCCTCTCGCACGTGTTTTTACTCGACTAGCCTGCGGGATGCATCCTCTCGCACGTGTTTTTACTCGACTAGCCTGCGGGATGCATCCTCTCGCACGTGTTTTTACTCGAGTAGCCTGCGGGATGCATCCTCTCGCACGTGTTTTTACTCGACTAGCCTGCGGGGTGCATCCTCTCGCACGTGTTTTTACTCGACTAGCCTGCGGGATGCATCCTCTCGCACGTGTTTTTACTCGACTAGCCTGCGGGATGCATCCTCTCGCACGTGTTTTTACTCGACTAGCCTGCGGAATGCATCCTCTCGCACGTGTTTTTACTCGTCTAGGCTGCGGGATGCATCGTCTCGCACGTGTTTTTACTCGACTAGCCTGCGGGATGCATCCTCTCGCACGTGTTTTTACTCGACTAGCCTGCGGGGTGCATCCTCTCGCACGTGTTTTTACTCGACTAGCCTGCGGGATGCATCCTCTCGCACGTGTTTTTGCTCGAGTAGCCTGCGGGATGCATCCTCTCGCACGTGTTTTTACTCGACAAGCCTGCGGGATGCATCCTCTCGCACGTGTTTTTACTCGACTAGCCTGCGGGGTGCATCCTCTCGCACGTGTTTTTACTCGACTAGCCTGCGGGATGCATCCTCTCGCACGTGTTTTTACTCGACTAGCCTGCGGAATGCATCCTCTCGCACGTGTTTTTACTCGACTAGCCTGCGGGATGCATCCTCTCGCACGTGTTTTTACTCGTCTAGGCTGCGGGATGCATCGCCTCGCACGTGTTTTTACTCGACTAGCCTGCGGGATGCATCCTCTCGCACGTGTTTTTACTCGACTAGCCTGCGGGATGCATCCTCTCGCTCGTGTTTTTACTCGACTAGCCTGCGGGATGCATCCTCTCGCACGTGTTTTTGCTCGACTAGCCTGCGGGATGCATCCTCTCGCACCTGTTTTTGCTCGACTAGCCTGCGGGACGCATCCTCTGGCACGTGTTCTTCACTCGACTAGCCTGCGGGATGCATCCTCTCGCACGTGTTTTTACTCGACTAGCCTGCGGGATGCATCCTCTCGCACGTGTTTTTACTCGACTAGCCTGCGGGATGCATCCTCTCGCACGTATTTTTACTCGACTAGCCTGCGGGATGCATCCTCTCGCACGTGTTTTTACTCGAGTAGCCTGCGGGATGCATCCTCTCGCACGTGTTTTTACTCGACTAGCCTGCGGGGTGCATCCTCTCGCACGTGTTTTTACTCGACTAGCCTGCGGGATGCATCCTCTCGCACGTGTTTTTGCTCGACTAGCCTGCGGGATGCATCCTCTCGCACGTGTTTTTACTCGACTAGCCTGCGGAATGCATCCTCTCGCACGTGTTTTTACTCGACTAGCCTGCGGAATGCATCCTCTCGCACGTGTTTTTACTCGTCTAGGCTGCGGGATGCATCGTCTCGCACGTGTTTTTACTCGACTAGCCTGCGGGATGCATCCTCTCGCACGTGTTTTTACTCGACTAGCCTGCGGGATGCATCCTCTCGCTCGTGTTTTTACTCGACTAGCCTGGGGGATGCATCCTCTCGCACGTGTTTTTGCTCGACTAGCCTGCGGGATGCATCCTCTCGCACGTGTTTTTACTCGACTAGCCTGCGGGATGCATCCTCTCGCACGTGTTTTTACTCGAGTAGCCTGCGGGATGCATCCTCTCGCACGTGTTTTTACTCGACTAGCCTGCGGGGTGCATCCTCTCGCACGTGTTTTTACTCGACTAGCCTGCGGGATGCATCCTCTCGCACGTGTTTTTACTCGACTAGCCTGCGGGATGCATCCTCTCGCACGTGTTTTTACTCGACTAGCCTGCGGAATGCATCCTCTCGCACGTGTTTTTACTCGTCTAGGCTGCGGGATGCATCGTCTCGCACGTGTTTTTACTCGACTAGCCTGCGGGATGCATCCTCTCGCACGTGTTTTTACTCGACTAGCCTGCGGGATGCATCCTCTCGCTCGTGTTTTTACTCGACTAGCCTGGGGGATGCATCCTCTCGCACGTGTTTTTGCTCGACTAGCCTGCGGGATGCATCCTCTCGCACCTGTTTTTGCTCGACTAGCCTGCGGGACGCATCCTCTGGCACGTGTTCTTCACTCGACTAGCCTGCGGGATGCATCCTCTCGCACGTGTTTTTACTCGACTAGCCTGCGGGATGCATCCTCTCGCACGTGTTTTTACTCGACTAGCCTGCGGGATGCATCCTCTCGCACGTGTTTTTACTCGACTAGCCTGCGGGATGCATCCTCTCGCGCGTGTTTTTACTCGACTAGCCTGCGGGATGCATCCTCTCGCACGTGTTTTTACTCGAGTAGCCTGCGGGATGCATCCTCTCGCACGTGTTTTTACTCGACTAGCCTGCGGGGTGCATCCTCTCGCACGTGTTTTTACTCGACTAGCCTGCGGGATGCATCCTCTCGCACGTGTTTTTACTCGACTAGCCTGCGGGATGCATCCTCTCGCACGTGTTTTTACTCGAGTAGCCTGCGGGATGCATCCTCTCGCACGTGTTTTTACTCGAATAGCCTGCGGGATGCATCCTCTCGCACGTGTTTTTACTCGACTAGCCTGCGGGATGCATCCTCTCGCACGTGTTTTTACTCGACTAGCCTGC
This sequence comes from Lasioglossum baleicum, assembly GCF_051020765.1. Lineage (NCBI taxonomy): Eukaryota > Metazoa > Arthropoda > Insecta > Hymenoptera > Halictidae > Lasioglossum > Lasioglossum baleicum. The sequence goes on along the minus strand of NW_027469402.1, from coordinate 148,335 downwards.
GGGATGCATCCTCTCGCACGTGTTTTTACTCGACTAGCCTGCGGGATGCATCCTCTCGCGCGTGTTTTTACTCGACTAGCCTGCGGGATGCATCCTCTCGCACGTGTTTTTACTCGACTAGCCTGCGGGATGCATCCTCTCGCACGTGTTTTTACTCGTCTAGGCTGCGGGATGCATCCTCTCGCACGTGTTTTTACTCTACTAGCCTGCGGGATGCATCCTCTCGCACGTGTTTTTACTCGACTAGCCTGCGGGATGCATCCTCTCGCACGTGTTTTTACTCGACTAGCCTGCGGGATGCATCCTCTCGCTCGTGTTTTTACTCGACTAGCCTGCGGGATGCATCCTCTCGCACGTGTTTTTGCTCGACTAGCCTGCGGGATGCATCCTCTCGCACCTGTTTTTGCTCGACTAGCCTGCGGGACGCATCCTCTGGCACGTGTTCTTCACTCGACTAGCCTGCGGGATGCATACTCTCGCACGTGTTTTTACTCGACTAGCCTGCGGGATGCATCCTCTCGCACGTGTTTTTACTCGACTAGCCTGCGGGATGCATCCTCTCGCACGTGTTTTTACTCGACTAGCCTGCGGGATGCATCCTCTCGCACGTGTTTTTACTCGACTAGCCTGCGGGATGCATCCTCTCGCACGTGTTTTTACTCGACTAGCCTGCGGGACGCATCCTCTGGCACGTGTCCTTCACTCGACTAGCCTGCGGGATGCATACTCTCGCACGTGTTTTTACTCGACTAGCCTGCGGGATGCATCCTCTCGCACGTGTTTTTACTCGACTAGCCTGCGGGATGCATCCTCTCGCACGTGTTTTTACTCGACTAGCCTGCGGGATGCATCCTCTCGCACGTGTTTTTACTCGACTAGCCTGCGGGATGCATCCTCTCGCACGTGTTTTTATTCGACTAGCCTGCGGGATGCATCCTCTCGCACGTGATTTTACTCGACTAGCCTGCGGGATGCATCCTCTCGCACGTGTTTTTACTCGACTAGCCTGCGGGATGCATCCTCTCGCACGTGTTTTTACTCGACTAGCCTGCGGGATGCATCCTCTCGCACGTGTTTTTACTCGACTAGCCTGCGGGATGCATCCTCTCGCACGTGTTTTTACTCGAGTAACCTGCGGGATGCATCCTCTCGCACGTGTTTTTACTCTACTAGCCTGCGGGGTGCATCCTCTCGCACGTGTTTTTACTCGACTAGCCTGCGGGATGCATCCTCTCGCACCTGTTTTTACTCGACTAGCCTGCGGGATGCATCCTCTCGCACGTGTTTTTACTCGACTAGCCTGCGGGATGCATCCTCTCGCACGTGTTTTTACTCGTCTAGGCTGCGGGATGCATCGTCTCGCACGTGTTTTTACTCGACTAGACTGCGGGATGCATCCTCTCGCACGTGTTTTTGCTCGTCTAGCCTGCGGGATGCATCCTCTCGCACCTGTTTTTGCTCGACTAGCCTGCGGGACGCATCCTCTGGCACGTGTTCTTCACTCGACTAGCCTGCGGGATGCATCCTCTCGCACGTGTTTTTACTCGAGTAGCCTGCGGGATGCATCCTCTCGCACGTGTTTTTACTCGACTAGCCTGCGGGGTGCATCCTCTCGCACGTGTTTTTACTCGACTAGCCTGCGGGATGCATCCTCTCGCACTTGTTTTTACTCGACTAGCCTGCGGGATGCATCCTCTCGCACTTGTTTTTACTCGACTAGCCTGCGGGATGCATCCTCTCGCACGTGTTTTTACTCGACTAGCCTGCGGGATGCATCCTCTCGCACGTGTTTTTACTCGACTAGCCTGCGGGATGCATCCTCTCGCTCGTGTTTTTACTCGAGTAGCCTGCGGGATGCATCCTCTCGCACGTGTTTTTACTCGACTAGCCTGCGGGATGCATCCTCTCGCACGTGTTTTTACTCGACTAGCCTGCGGGATGCATCCTCTCGCACGTGTTTTTACTCGACTAGCCTGCGGGATGCATCCTCTCGCACGTGTTTTTACTCGTCTAGGCTGCGGGAAGCATCGTCTCGCACGTGTTTTTACTCGACTAGCCTGCGGGATGCATCCTCTCGCACGTGTTTTTACTCGACTAGCCTGCGGGATGCATCCTCTCGCTCGTGTTTTTACTCGACTAGCTTGCGGGATGCATCCTCTCGCACGTGTTTTTGCTCGACTAGCCTGCGGGATGCATCCTCTCGCACCTGTTTTTGCTCGACTAGCCTGCGGGACGCATCCTCTGGCACGTGTTCTTCACTCGACTAGCCTGCGGGATGCATCCTCTCGCACGTGTTTTTACTCGACTAGCCTGCGGGATGCATCCTCTCGCACGTGTTTTTACTCGACTAACCTGCGGGATGCATCCTCTCGCACGTGTTTTTACTCGACTAGCCTGCGGGATGCATCCTCTCGCACGTGTTTTTACTCGACCAGCCTGCGGGATGCATCCTCTCGCACGTGTTTTTACTCGAGTAGCCTGCGGGATGCATCCTCTCGCACGTGTTTTTACTCGACTAGCCTGCGGGGTGCATCCTCTCGCACGTGTTTTTACTCGACTAGCCTGCGGGATGCATCCTCTCGCACGTGTTTTTACTCGTCTAGGCTGCGGGATGCATCGTCTCGCACGTGTTTTTACTCGAGTAGCCTGCGGGATGCATCCTCTCGCACGTGTTTTTACTCGACTAGCCTGCGGTGTGCATCCTCTCGCACGTGTTTTTACTCGACTAGCCTGCGGGATGCATCCTCTCGCACGTGTTTTTACTCGACTAGCCTGCGGGATGCATCCTCTCGCACGTGTTTTTACTCGACTAGCCTGCGGGATGCATCCTCTCGCACGTGTTTTTACTCGTCTAGGCTGCGGGATGCATCGTCTCGCACGTGTTTTTACTCGACTAGTCTGCGGGATGCATCCTCTCGCACGTGTTTTTACTCGACTAGCCTGCGGGATGCATCCTCTCGCACGTGTTTTTACTCGACTAGCCTGCGGGATGCATCCTCTCGCACGTGTTTTTGCTCGACTAGCCTGCGGGATGCATCCTCTCGCACCTGTTTTTGCTCGACTAGCCATGCGCATCCCAAAAAACCTGCGCATGCGCATCCCACAAAACCTGCGCATGCGCATCCCACAAAACCTCGCACGTGTTTTTGCTCGACTAGCCTGCGGGATGCATCCTCTCGCACGTGTTTTTACTCGACTAGCCTGCGGGATGCATCCTCTCGCACGTGTTTTTACTCGACTAGCCTGCGGGGTGCATCCTCTCGCACGTGTTTTTACTCGACTAGCCTGCGGGATGCATCCTCTCGCACGTGTTTTTACTCGACTAGCCTGCGGGATGCATCCTCTCGCACGTGTTTTTACTCGACTAGCCTGCGGGATGCATCCTCTCGCACGTGTTTTTACTCGTCTAGGCTGCGGGATGCATCGTCTCGCACGTGTTTTTACTCGACTAGCCTGCGGGATGCATCCTCTCGCACGTGTTTTTACTCGACTAGCCTGCGGGATGCATCCTCTCACTCGTGTTTTTACTCGACTAGCCTGCGGGATGCATCCTCTCTCACGTGTTTTTGCTCGACTAGCCTGCGGGATGCATCCTCTCGCACCTGTTTTTGCTCGACTAGCCTGCGGGACGCATCCTCTGGCACGTGTTCTTCACTCGACTAGCCTGCGGGATGCATCCTCGCGCACGTGTTTTTACTCGACTAGCCTGCGGGATGCATCCTCTCGCACGTGTTTTTACTCGACTAGCCTGCGGGATGCATCCTCTCGCACGTGTTTTTACTCGACTAGCCTGCGGGATGCATCCTCTCGCACGTGTTTTTACTCGACTAGCCTGCGGGATGCATCCTCTCGCACGTGTTTTTACTCGAGTAGCCTGCGGGATGCATCCTCTCGCACGTGTTTTTACTCGACTAGCCTGCGGGGTGCATCCTCTCGCACGTGTTTTTACTCGACTAGCCTGCGGGATGCATCCTCTCGCACGTGTTTTTACTCGTCTAGGCTGCGGGATGCATCGTCTCGCACGTGTTTTTACTCGACTAGCCTGCGGGATGCATCCTCTCGCACGTGTTTTTACTCGACTAGCCTGCGGGATGCATCCTCTCACTCGTGTTTTTACTCGACTAGCCTGCGGGATGCATCCTCTCTCACGTGTTTTTGCTCGACTAGCCTGCGGGATGCATCCTCTCGCACCTGTTTTTGCTCGACTAGCCTGCGGGACGCATCCTCTGGCACGTGTTCTTCACTCGACTAGCCTGCGGGATGCATCCTCTCGCACGTGTTTTTACTCGACTAGCCTGCGGGATGCATCCTCTCGCACGTGTTTTTACTCGACTAGCCTGCGGGATGCATCCTCTCGCACGTGTTTTTACTCGACTAGCCTGCGGGATGCATCCTCTCGCACGTGTTTTTACTCGACTAGCCTGCGGGATGCATCCTCTCGCACGTGTTTTTACTCGAGTAGCCTGCGGGATGCATCCTCTCGCACGTGTTTTTACTCGACTAGCCTGCGGGGTGCATCCTCTCGCACGTGTTTTTACTCGACTAGCCTGCGGGATGCATCCTCTCGCACGTGTTTTTACTCGACTAGCCTGCGGGATGCATCCTCTCGCACGTGTTTTTACTCGAGTAGCCTGCGGGATGCATCCTCTCGCACGTGTTTTTACTCGACTAGCCTGCGGGGTGCATCCTCTAGCACGTGTTTTTACTCGACTAGCCTGCGGGATGCATCCTCTCGCACGTGTTTTTACTCGACTAGCCTGCGGGATGCATCCTCTCGCACGTGTTTTTACTCGACTAGCCTGCGGAATGCATCCTCTCGCACGTGTTTTTACTCGTCTAGGCTGCGGGATGCATCGTCTCGCACGTGTTTTTACTCGACTAGCCTGCGGGATGCATCCTCTCGCACGTGTTTTTACTCGACTAGCCTGCGGGGTGCATCCTCTCGCACGTGTTTTTACTCGACTAGCCTGCGGGATGCATCCTCTCGCACGTGTTTTTGCTCGAGTAGCCTGCGGGATGCATCCTCTCGCACGTGTTTTTACTCGACTAGCCTGCGGGATGCATCGTCTCGCACGTGTTTTTACTCGACTAGCCTGCGGGGTGCATCCTCTCGCACGTGTTTTTACTCGACTAGCCTGCGGGATGCATCCTCTCGCACGTGTTTTTACTCGACTAGCCTGCGGGATGCATCCTCTCGCACGTGTTTTTACTCGACTAGCCTGCGGGATGCATCCTCTCGCACGTGTTTTTACTCGTCTAGGCTGCGGGATGCATCGTCTCGCACGTGTTTTTACTCGACTAGCCTGCGGGATGCATCCTCTCGCACGTGTTTTTACTCGACTAGCCTGCGGGATGCATCCTCTCGCTCGTGTTTTTACTCGACTAGCCTGCGGGATGCATCCTCTCGCACGTGTTTTTGCTCGACTAGCCTGCGGGATGCATCCTCTCGCACCTGTTTTTGCTCGACTAGCCTGCGGGACGCATCCTCTGGCACGTGTTCTTCACTCGACTAGCCTGCGGGATGCATCCTCTCGCACGTGTTTTTACTCGACTAGCCTGCGGGATGCATCCTCTCGCACGTGTTTTTACTCGACTAGCCTGCGGGATGCATCCTCTCGCACGTGTTTTTACTCGACTAGCCTCCGGGATGCATCCTCTCGCACGTGTTTTTACTCGAGTAGCCTGCGGGATGCATCCTCTCGCACGTGTTTTTACTCGAGTAGCATGCGGGATGCATTCTCTCGCACGTGTTTTTACTCGACTAGCCTGTGGTGTGCATCCTCTCGCACGTGTTTTTACTCGACTAGCCTGCGGGATGCATCCTCTCGCACGTGTTTTTACTCGACTAGCCTCCGGGATGCATCCTCTCGCACGTGTTTTTACTCGAGTAGCCTGCGGGATGCATCCTCTCGCACGTGTTTTTACTCGAGTAGCATGCGGGATGCATCCTCTCGCACCTGTTTTTGCTCGACTAGCCTGCGGGACGCATCCTCTGGCACGTGTTCTTCACTCGACTAGCCTGCGGGATGCATCCTCTCGCACGTGTTTTTACTCGACTAGCCTGCGGGATGCATCCTCTCGCACGTGTTTTTACTCGACTAGCCTGCGGGATGCATCCTCTCGCACGTGTTTTTACTCGAGTAGCCTGCGGGATGCATCCTCTCGCACGTGTTTTTACTCGACTAGCCTGCGGGGTGCATCCTCTCGCACGTGTTTTTACTCGACTAGCCTGCGGGATGCATCCTCTCGCACGTGTTTTTGCTCGACTAGCCTGCGGGATGCATTCTCTCGCACGTGTTTTTACTCGACTAGCCTGTGGTGTGCATCCTCTCGCACGTGTTTTTACTCGACTAGCCTGCGGGATGCATCCTCTCGCACGTGTTTTTACTCGACTAGCCTCCGGGATGCATCCTCTCGCACGTGTTTTTACTCGAGTAGCCTGCGGGATGCATCCTCTCGCACGTGTTTTTACTCGAGTAGCATGCGGGATGCATCCTCTCGCACCTGTTTTTGCTCGACTAGCCTGCGGGACGCATCCTCTGGCACGTGTTCTTCACTCGACTAGCCTGCGGGATGCATCCTCTCGCACGTGTTTTTGCTCGACTAGCCTGCGGGATGCATCCTCTCGCACGTGTTTTTACTCGACTAGCCTGCGGGATGCATCCTCTCGCACGTGTTTTTACTCGACTAGCCTGCGGGATGCATCCTCTCGCACGTGTTTTTACTCGACTAGCCTGCGGGATGCATCCTCTCGCACGTGTTTTTACTCGAGTAGCCTGCGGGATGCATCCTCTCGCACGTGTTTTTACTCGACTAGCCTGCGGGGTGCAACCTCTAGCACGTGTTTTTACTCGACTAGCCTGCGGGATGCATCCTCTCGCACGTGTTTTTACTCGACTAGCCTGCGGGATGCATCCTCTCGCACGTGTTTTTACTCGACTAGCCTGCGGAATGCATCCTCTCGCACGTGTTTTTGCTCGAGTAGCCTGCGGGATGCATCCTCTCGCACGTGTTTTTACTCGACTAGCCTGCGGGATGCATCCTCTCGCACGTGTTTTTACTCGACTAGCCTGCGGGGTGCATCCTCTCGCACGTGTTTTTACTCGACTAGCCTGCGGGATGCATCCTCTCGCACGTGTTTTTACTCGACTAGCCTGCGGGATGCATCCTCTCGCACGTGTTTTTACTCGACTAGCCTGCGGGATGCATCCTCTCGCACGTGTTTTTACTCGTCTAGGCTGCGGGATGCATCGTCTCGCACGTGTTTTTACTCGACTAGCCTGCGGGATGCATCCTCTCGCACGTGTTTTTACTCGACTAGCCTGCGGGATGCATCCTCTCGCTCGTGTTTTTACTCGACTAGCCTGCGGGATGCATCCTCTCGCACCTGTTTTTGCTCGACTAGCCTGCGGGACGCATCCTCTGGCACGTGTTCTTCACTCGACTAGCCTGCGGGATGCATCCTCTCGCACGTGTTTTACTCGACTAGCCTGCGGGATGCATCCTCTCGCACGTGTTTTTACTCGACTAGCCTGCGGGATGCATCCTCTCGCACGTGTTTTTACTCGACTAGCCTGCGGGATGCATCCTCTCGCACGTGTTTTTACTCGAGTAGCCTGCGGGATGCATCCTCTCGCACGTGTTTTTACTCGACTAGCCTGCGGGGTGCATCCTCTCGCACGTGTTTTTACTCGACTAGCCTGCGGGATGCATCCTCTCGCACGTGTTTTTACTCGACTAGCCTGCGGGATGCATCCTCTCGCACGTGTTTTTACTCGAGTAGCCTGCGGGATGCATCCTCTCGCACGTGTTTTTACTCGACTAGCCTGCGGGGTGCATCCTCTCGCACGTGTTTTTACTCGACTAGCCTGCGGGATGCATCCTCTCGCACGTGTTTTTACTCGACTAGCCTGCGGGATGTATCCTCTCGCACGTGTTTTTACTCGACTAGCCTGCGGGATGCATCCTCTCGGACGTGTTTTTACTCGACTAGCCTGCGGGATGCATCCTCTCGCACGTGTTTTTACTCGAGTAGCCTGCGGGATGCATCCTCTCGCACGTGTTTTTACTCGACTAGCCTGCGGGGTGCATCCTCTCGCACGTGTTTTTACTCGACTAGCCTGCGGGATGCATCCTCTCGCACGTGTTTTTACTCGACTAGCCTGCGGGATGCATCCTCTCGCACGTGTTTTTACTCGACTAGCCTGCGGGATGCTTCCTCTCGCACGTGTTTTTACTCGAGTAGCCTGCGGGATGCATCCTCTCGCACGTGTTTTTACTCGACTAGCCTGCGGGGTGCATCCTCTCGCACGTGTTTTTACTCGACTAGCCTGCGGGATGCATCCTCTCGCACGTGTTTTTACTCGAGTAGCCTGCGGGATGCATCCTCTCGCACGTGTTTTTACTCGACTAGCCTGCGGGGTGCATCCTCTCGCACGTGTTTTTACTCGACTAGCCTGCGGGATGCATCCTCTCGCACGTGTTTTTGCTCGAGTAGCCTGCGGGATGCATCCTCTCGCACGTGTTTTTACTCGACTAGCCTGCGGGATGCATCCTCTCGCACGTGTTTTTACTCGACTAGCCTGCGGGGTGCATCCTCTCGCACGTGTTTTTACTCGACTAGCCTGCGGGATGCATCCTCTCGCACGTGTTTTTGCTCGACTAGCCTGCGGGATGCATCCTCTCGCACGTGTTTTTACTCGACTAGCCTGCGGGATGCATCCTCTCGCACGTGTTTTTACTCGTCTAGGCTGCGGGATGCATCGTCTCGCACGTGTTTTTACTCGACTAGCCTGCGGGATGCATCCTCTCGCACGTGTTTTTACTCGACTAGCCTCCGGGATGCATCCTCTCGCACGTGTTTTTACTCGAGTAGCCTGCGGGATGCATCCTCTCGCACGTGTTTTTACTCGACTAGCCTGCGGGGTGCATCCTCTCGCACGTGTTTTTACTCGACTAGCCTGCGGGATGCATCCTCTCGCACGTGTTTTTGCTCGACTAGCCTGCGGGATGCATCCTCTCGCACGTGTTTTTACTCGACTAGCCTGCGGGATGCATCCTCTCGCACGTGTTTTTACTCGACTAGCCTGCGGGATGCATCCTCTCGCACGTGTTTTTACTCGACTAGCCTGCGGGATGCATCCTCTCGCACGTGTTTTTACTCGAGTAGCCTGCGGGATGCATCCTCTCGCACGTGTTTTTACTCGACTAGCCTGCGGGGTGCATCCTCTAGCACGTGTTTTTACTCGACTAGCCTGCGGGATGCATCCTCTCGCACGTGTTTTTACTCGACTAGCCTGCGGGATGCATCCTCTCGCACGTGTTTTTACTCGACTAGCCTGCGGAATGCATCCTCTCGCACGTGTTTTTACTCGTCTAGGCTGCGGGATGCATCGTCTCGCACGTGTTTTTACTCGACTAGCCTGCGGGATGCATCCTCTCGCACGTGTTTTTACTCGACTAGCCTGCGGGGTGCATCCTCTCGCACGTGTTTTTACTCGACTAGCCTGCGGGATGCATCCTCTCGCACGTGTTTTTGCTCGAGTAGCCTGCGGGATGCATCCTCTCGCACGTGTTTTTACTCGACTAGCCTGCGGGATGCATCCTCTCGCACGTGTTTTTACTCGACTAGCCTGCGGGGTGCATCCTCTCGCACGTGTTTTTACTCGACTAGCCTGCGGGATGCATCCTCTCGCACGTGTTTTTACTCGACTAGCCTGCGGGATGCATCCTCTCGCACGTGTTTTTACTCGTCTAGGCTGCGGGATGCATCGTCTCGCACGTGTTTTTACTCGACTAGCCTGCGGGATGCATCCTCTCGCACGTGTTTTTACTCGACTAGCCTGCGGGATGCATCCTCTCGCACGTGTTTTTACTCGACTAGCCTGCGGGATGCATCCTCTCGCACGTGTTTTTACTCGACTAGCCTGCGGGATGCATCCTCTCGCACGTGTTTTTACTCGAGTAGCCTGCGGGATGCATCCTCTCGCACGTGTTTTTACTCGACTAGCCTGCGGGGTGCATCCTCTAGCACGTGTTTTTACTCGACTAGCCTGCGGGATGCATCCTCTCGCACGTGTTTTTACTCGACTAGCCTGCGGGATGCATCCTCTCGCACGTGTTTTTACTCGACTAGCCTGCGGAATGCATCCTCTCGCACGTGTTTTTACTCGTCTAGGCTGCGGGATGCATCGTCTCGCACGTGTTTTTACTCGACTAGCCTGCGGGATGCATCCTCTCGCACGTGTTTTTACTCGACTAGCCTGCGGGGTGCATCCTCTCGCACGTGTTTTTACTCGACTAGCCTGCGGGATGCATCCTCTCGCACGTGTTTTTGCTCGAGTAGCCTGCGGGATGCATCCTCTCGCACGTGTTTTTACTCGACTAGCCTGCGGGATGCATCCTCTCGCACGTGTTTTTACTCGACTAGCCTGCGGGGTGCATCCTCTCGCACGTGTTTTTACTCGACTAGCCTGCGGGATGCATCCTCTCGCACGTGTTTTTACTCGACTAGCCTGCGGGATGCATCCTCTCGCACGTGTTTTTACTCGACTAGCCTGCGGGATGCATCCTCTCGCACGTGTTTTTACTCGTCTAGGCTGCGGGATGCATCGTCTCGCACGTGTTTTTACTCGACTAGCCTGCGGGATGCATCCTCTCGCACGTGTTTTTACTCGACTAGCCTGCGGGATGCATCCTCTCGCTCGTGTTTTTACTCGACTAGCCTGCGGGATGCATCCTCTCGCACGTGTTTTTGCTCGACTAGCCTGCGGGATGCATCCTCTCGCACCTGTTTTTGCTCGACTAGCCTGCGGGACGCATCCTCTGGCACGTGTTCTTCACTCGACTAGCCTGCGGGATGCATCCTCTCGCACGTGTTTTTACTCGACTAGCCTGCGGGATGCATCCTCTCGCACTTGTTTTTACTCGACTAGCCTGCGGAATGCATCCTCTCGCACGTGTTTTTACTCGTCTAGGCTGCGGGATGCATCGTCTCGCACGTGTTTTTACTCGACTAGCCTGCGGGATGCATCCTCTCGCACGTGTTTTTACTCGACTAGCCTGCGGGATGCATCCTCTCGCTCGTGTTTTTACTCGACTAGCCTGCGGGATGCATCCTCTCGCACGTGTTTTTGCTCGACTAGCCTGCGGGATGCATCCTCTCGCACCTGTTTTTGCTCGACTAGCCTGCGGGACGCATCCTCTGGCACGTGTTCTTCACTCGACTAGCCTGCGGGATGCATCCTCTCGCACGTGTTTTTACTCGACTAGCCTGCGGGATGCATCCTCTCGCACGTGTTTTTACTCGACTAGCCTGCGGGATGCATCCTCTCGCACGTGTTTTTACTCGACTAGCCTGCGGGATGCATCCTCTCGCGCGTGTTTTTACTCGACTAGCCTGCGGGATGCATCCTCTCGCACGTGTTTTTACTCGAGTAGCCTGCGGGATGCATCCTCTCGCACGTGTTTTTACTCGACTAGCCTGCGGGGTGCATCCTCTCGCACGTGTTTTTACTCGACTAGCCTGCGGGATGCATCCTCTCGCACGTGTTTTTACTCGACTAGCCTGCGGGATGCATCCTCTCGCACGTGTTTTTACTCGAGTAGCCTGCGGGATGCATCCTCTCGCACGTGTTTTTACTCGACTAGCCTGCGGGGTGCATCCTCTCGCACGTGTTTTTACACGACTAGCCTGCGGGATGCATCCTCTCGCACGTGTTTTTGCTCGAGTAGCCTGCGGGATGCATCCTCTCGCACGTGTTTTTACTCGACTAGCCTGCGGGATGCATCCTCTCGCACGTGTTTTTACTCGACTAGCCTGCGGGGTGCATCCTCTCGCACGTGTTTTTACTCTACTAGCCTGCGGGATGCATCCTCTCGCACGTGTTTTTACTCGACTAGCCTGCGGGATGCATCCTCTCGCTCGTGTTTTTACTCGACTAGCCTGCGGGATGCATCCTCTCGCACGTGTTTTTACTCGACTAGCCTGCGGGATGCATCCTCTCGCACGTGTTTTTGCTCGACTAGCCTGCGGGATGCATCCTCTCGCACCTGTTTTTGCTCGACTAGCCTGCGGGACGCATCCTCTGGCACGTGTTCTTCACTCGACTAGCCTGCGGGATGCATACTCTCGCACGTGTTTTTACTCGACTAGCCTGCGGGATGCATCCTCTCGCACGTGTTTTTACTCGACTAGCCTGCGGGATGCATCCTCTCGCACGTGTTTTTACTCGACTAGCCTGCGGGTTGCATCCTCTCGCACGTGTTTTTACTAGACTAGCCTCCGGGATGCATCCTCTCGCACGTGTTTTTACTCGACTAGACTGCGGGATGCATCCTCTCGCACGTGTTTTTGCTCGACTAGCCTGCGGGATGCATCCTCTCGCACCTGTTTTTGCTCGACTAGCCTGCGGGACGCATCCTCTGGCACGTGTTCTTCACTCGACTAGCCTGCGGGATGCATCCTCTCGCACGTGTTTTTACTCGACTAGCCTGCGGGATGCATCCTCTCGCACGTGTTTTTACTCGACTAGCCTGCGGGATGCATCCTCTCGCACGTGTTTTTACTCGACTAGCCTGCGGTATGCATCCTCTCGCACGTGTTTTTACTCGTCTAGGCTGCGGGAAGCATCGTCTCGCACGTGTTTTTACTCGACTAGCCTGCGGGATGCATCCTCTCGCACGTGTTTTTACTCGACTAGCCTGCGGGATGCATCCTCTCGCTCGTGTTTTTACTCGACTAGCTTGCGGGATGCATCCTCTCGCACGTGTTTTTGCTCGACTAGCCTGCGGGATGCATCCTCTCGCACCTGTTTTTGCTCGACTAGCCTGCGGGACGCATCCTCTGGCACGTGTTCTTCACTCGACTAGCCTGCGGGATGAATCCTCTCGCACGTGTTTTTACTCGACTAGCCTGCGGGATGCATCCTCTCGCACGTGTTTTTACTCGACTAGCCTGCGGGATGCATCCTCTCGCACGTGTTTTTACTCGACTAGCCTGCGGGATGCATCCTCTCGCACGTGTTTTTACTCGACCAGCCTGCGGGATGCATCCTCTCGCACGTGTTTTTACTCGAGTAGCCTGCGGGATGCATCCTCTCGCACGTGTTTTTACTCGACTAGCCTGCGGGGTGCATCCTCTCGCACGTGTTTTTACTCGACTAGCCTGCGGGATGCATCCTCTCGCACGTGTTTTTACTCGTCTAGGCTGCGGGATGCATCGTCTCGCACGTGTTTTTACTCGAGTAGCCTGCGGGATGCATCCTCTCGCACGTGTTTTTACTCGACTAGCCTGCGGGATGCATCCTCTCGCACGTGTTTTTACTCGACTAGCCTGCGGGATGCATCCTCTCGCACGTGTTTTTACTTGTCTAGGCTGCGGGATGCATCGTCTCGCACGTGTTTTTACTCGACTAGCCTGCGGGATGCATCCTCTCGCACGTGTTTTTACTCGACTAGCCTGCGGGATGCATCCTCTCGCACGTGTTTTTACTCGACTAGCCTGCGGGATGCATCCTCTCGCACGTGTTTTTGCTCGACTAGCCTGCGGGATGCATCCTCTCGCACCTGTTTTTACTCGACTAGCCTGCGGGATGCATCCTCTCGCACGTGTTTTTACTCGACTAGCCTGCGGGTTGCATCCTCTCGCACGTGTTTTTACTAGACTAGCCTGCGGGATGCATCCTCTCGCACGTGTTTTTACTCGACTAGACTGCGGGATGCATCCTCTCGCACGTGTTTTTGCTCGACTAGCCTGCGGGATGCATCCTCTCGCACCTGTTTTTGCTCGACTAGCCTGCGGGACGCATCCTCTGGCACGTGTTCTTCACTCGACTAGCCTGCGGGATGCATCCTCTCGCACGTGTTTTTACTCGACTAGCCTGCGGGATGCATCCTCTCGCACGTGTTTTTGCTCGACTAGCCTGCGGGATGCATCCTCTCGCACCTGTTTTTGCTCGACTAGCCTGCGGGACGCATCCTCTGGCACGTGTTCTTCACTCGACTAGCCTGCGGGATGCATCCTCTCGCACGTGTTTTTACTCGACTAGCCTGCGGGACGCATCCTCTGGCACGTGTTCTTCACTCGACTAGCCTGCGGGATGCATCCTCTCGCACGTGTTTTTACTCGACTAGCCTGCGGGATGCATCCTCTCGCACGTGTTTTTACTCGACTAGCCTGCGGGATGCATCCTCTCGCACGTGTTTTTACTCGACTAGCCTGCGGGATGCATCCTCTCGCACGTGTTTTTACTCGACTAGCCTGCGGGATGCATCCTCTCGCACGTGTTTTTACTCTACTAGCCTGCGAGGTGCATCCTCTCGCACTTGTTTTTACTCGACTAGCCTGCGGGATGCATCCTCTCGCACGTGTTTTTACTCGACTAGCCTGCGGGATGCATCCTCTCGCACGTGTTTTTACTCTACTAGCCTGCGGGATGCATCCTCTCGCACGTGTTTTTACTCGTCTAGGCTGCGGGATGCATCGTCTCGCACGTGTTTTTACTCGACTAGCCTGCGGGATGCATCCTCTCGCACGTGTTTTTACTCGACTAGCCTGCGGGATGCATCCTCTCGCACGTGTTTTTACTCGACTAGCCTGCGGGATGCATCCTCTCGCACGTGTTTTTACTCGAGCAGCCTGCGGGATGCATCGTCTCGCACGTGTTTTTACTCGACTAGCCTGCGGGATGCATCCTCTCGCACGTGTTTTTACTCGACTAGCCTGCGGGATGCATCCTCTCGCACGTGTTTTTGCTCGACTAGCCTGCGGGATGCATCCTCTCGCACCTGTTTTTACTCGACTAGCCTGCGGGATGCATCCTCTCGCACGTGTTTTTACTCGACTAGCCTGCGGGATGCATCCTCTCGCACGTGTTTTTACTCGACTAGCCTGCGGGATGCATCCTCTCGCACGTGTTTTTACTCGAGCAGCCTGCGGGATGCATCGTCTCGCACGTGTTTTTACTCGACTAGCCTGCGGGATGCATCCTCTCGCACGTGTTTTTACTCGACTAGCCTGCGGGATGCATCCTCTCGCACGTGTTTTTGCTCGACTAGCCTGCGGGATGCATCCTCTCGCACCTGTTTTTGCTCGACTAGCCTGCGGGACGCATCCTCTGGCACGTGTTCTTCACTCGACTAGCCTGCGGGATGCATCCTCTCGCACGTGTTTTTATTCGACTAGCCTGCGGGATGCATCCTCTCGCACGTGATTTTACTCGACTAGCCTGCGGGATGCATCCTCTCGCACGTGTTTTTACTCGACTAGCCTGCGGGATGCATCCTCTCGCACGTGTTTTTACTCGACTAGCCTGCGGGATGCATCCTCTCGCACGTGTTTTTACTCGACTAGCCTGCGGGATGCATCCTCTCGCACGTGTTTTTACTCGACTAGCCTGCGGGATGCATCCTCTCGCACGTGTTTTTACTCGACTAGCCTGCGGGATGCATCCTCTCGCCCGTGTTTTTACTCGAGTAACCTGCGGGATGCATCCTCTCGCACGTGTTTTTACTCGACTAGCCTGCGGGGTGCATCCTCTCCCACGTGTTTTTACTCGACTAGACTGCGGGATGCATCCTCTCGCAAGTGTTTTTACTCGACTAGCCTGCGGGATGCATCCTCTCGCACGTGTTTTTAATCGACTAGCCTGCGGGATGCATCCTCTCGCACGTGTTTTTACTCGACTAGCCTGCGGGATGCAACCTCTCGCACGTGTTTTTACTCGACTAGACTGCGGTATGCATCCTCTCGCACGTGTTTTTGCTCGACTAGCCTGCGGGATGCATCCTCTCGCACCTGTTTTTGCTCGACTAGCCTGCGGGACGCATCCTCTGGCACGTGTTCTTCACTCGACTAGCCTGCGGGATGTATCCTCTCGCACGTGTTTTTAGTCGACTAGCCTGCAGGATGCATCCTCTCGCACGTGTTTTTACTCGACTAGCCTGCGGGATGCATCCTCTCGCACGTGTTTTTACTCGACTAGCCTGCGGGATGCATCCTCTCACACGTGTTTTTACACGACTACCCTGCGGGATGCATCCTCTCGCACGTGTTTTTGCTCGACTAGCCATGCGCATCCCAAAAAACCTGCGCATGCGCAT
Source organism: Lasioglossum baleicum (assembly GCF_051020765.1). Classification (NCBI taxonomy): domain Eukaryota; kingdom Metazoa; phylum Arthropoda; class Insecta; order Hymenoptera; family Halictidae; genus Lasioglossum; species Lasioglossum baleicum. The sequence continues at coordinate 132,234 of NW_027469402.1, read as the reverse complement.
CCCACAAAACCTGCGCATGCGCATCCCACAAAACCTCGCACGTGTTTTTACTCGACTAGCCTGCGGGATGCATCCTCTCGCACGTGTTTTTACTCGACTAGCCTGCAGGATGCATCCTCTCGCACGTGTTTTTACTCGACTAGCCTGCGGGATGCATCCTCCCGCACGTGTTTTTACTCGACTAGCCTGCGGGATGCATCCTCTCGCACGTGTTTTTGCTGGACTAGCCTGCGGGATGCATCCTCTCGCACGTGTTTTTGCTCGACTAGGCATGCGCATCCCAAAAAACCTGCGCATGCGCATCCGACAAAACCTGCGCATGCGCATCCCACAAAACCTCGCACGTGTTTTTACTCGACTAGCCTGCGGGATGCATCCTCTCGCACGTGTTTTTACTCGACTAGCCTGCAGGATGCATCCTCTGGCACGTGTTTTTACTCGACTAGCCTGCGGGATGCATCCTCTCGCACGTGTTTTTACTCGACTAGCCTGCAGGATGCATCCTCTCGCACGTGTTTTTACTCGGCTAGCCTGCGGGATGCATCCTCTCGCACGTGTTTTTGCTGGACTAGCCTGCGGGATGCATCCTCTCGCACGTGTTTTTGCTCGACTAGGCATGCGCATCCCAAAAAACCTGCGCATGCGCATCCCACAAAACCTCGCACGTGTTTTTACTCGACTAGCCTGCGGGATGCATCCTCTCGCACGTGTTTTTGCTCGACTAGCCTGCGGGATGCATCCTCTCGCACGTGTTTTTGCTCGACTAGCCTGCGGGATGCATCCTCTCGCACGTGTTTGTGCTCGACTAGCCTGCGGGATGCATCCTCTCGCACGTGTTTTTACTCGACTAGCCTGCGGGATGCATCCTCTCGCACGTGTTTTTGCTCGACTAGCCTGCAGGATGCATCCTCTCGCACGTGTTTTTGCTCGACTAGCCTGCGGGATGCATCCTCTCGCACGTGTTTTTGCTCGACTAGCCATGCGCATCCCAAAAAACCTGCGCATGCGCATCCCACAAAACCTGCGCATGCGCATCCCACAAAACCTCGCACGTGTTTTTACTCGACTAGCCTGCGGGATGCATCCTCTCGCACGTGTTTTTGCTGGACTAGCCTGCGGGATGCATCCTCTCGCACGTGTTTTTGCTCGACTAGGCATGCGCATCCCAAAAAACCTGCGCATGCGCATCCCAAAAAACCTGCGCATGCGCATCCCACAAAACCTCGCACGTGTTTTTGCTCGACTAGCCTGCGGGATGCATCCTCTCGCACGTGTTTTTGCTCGACTAGCCTGCGGGATGCATCCTCTCGCACGTGTTTTTACTCGACTAGCCTGCAGGATGCATCCTCTCGCACGTGTTTTTACTCGACTAGCCTGCGGGATGCATCCTCTCGCACGTGTTTTTACTCGACTAGCCTGCGGGATGCATCCTCTCGCACGTGTTTTTGCTCGACTAGCCATGCGCATCCCAAAAAACCTGCGCATGCGCATCCCACAAAACCTGCGCATGCGCATCCCACAAAACCTCGCACGTGTTTTTGCTCGACTAGCCTGCGGGATGCATCCTCTCGCACGTGTTTTTGCTCGACTAGCCTGCGGTATGTATCCTCTCGCACGTGTTTTTAGTCGACTAGCCTGCAGGATGCATCCTCTCGCACGTGTTTTTACTCGACTAGCCAGCGGGATGCATCCTCTCGCACGTGTTTTTACTCGACTACCCTGCGGGATGCATCCTCTCGCACGTGTTTTTGCTCGACTAGCCTGCGGGATGCATCCTCTCGCACGTGTTTTTGCTCGACTAGCCTGCGGGATGTATCCTCTCGCACGTGTTTTTAGTCGACTAGCCTGCGGGATGCATCCTCTCGCACGTGTTTTTACACGACTAGCCTGCGGGATGCATCCTCTCGCACGTGTTTTTACTCGACTACCCTGCGGGATGCATCCTCTCGCACATGTTTTTGCTCGACTAGCCATGCGCATCCCAAAAAACCTGCGCATGCGCATCCCACAAAACCTCGCACGTGTTTTTACTCGACTAGCCTGCGGGATGCATCCTCTCGCACGTGTTTTTACTCGACTAGCCTGCGGGATGCATCCTCTCGCACGTGTTTTTACTCGACTACCCTGCGGGATGCATCCTCTCGCACGTGTTTTTGCTCGACTAGCCATGCGCATCCCAAAAATCCTGCGCATGCGCATCCCACAAAACCTGCGCATGCGCATCCCACAAAACCTCGCACGTGTTTTTACTCGACTAGCCTGCGGGATGCATCCTCTCGCACGTGTTTTTACTCGACTAGCCTGCAGGATGCATCCTCTCGCACGTGTTTTTGCTCGACTAGCCATGCGCATCCCAAAAAACCTGCGCATGCGCATCCCAAAAAACCTGCGCATGCGCCTCCCACAAAACCTGCGCATGCGCATCCCACAAAACCTCGCACGTGTTTTTACTCGACTAGCCTGCGGGATGCATCCTCTCGCACGTGTTTTTGCTCGACTAGCCTGCGGGATGCATCCTCTCGCACGTGTTTTTGCTCGACTAGCCATGCGCATCCCAAAAAACCTGCGCATGCGCATCCCACAAAACCTGCGCATGCGCATCCCACAAAACCTCGCACGTGTTTTTACTCGACTAACCTGCGGGATGCATCCTCTCGCACGTGTTTTTGCTCGACTAGCCTGCGGGATGCATCCTCTCGCACGTGTTTTTGCTCGACTAGCCATGCGCATCCCAAAAAACCTGCGCATGCGCATCCCACAAAACCTCGCACGTGTTTTTACTCGACTAGCCTGCGGGATGCATCCTCTCGCACGTGTTTTTACTCGACTAGCCTGCGGGATGCATCCTCTCGCACGTGTTTTTACTCGACTAGCCTGCGGGATGCATCCTCTCGCACGTGTTTTTACTCGACTAGCCTGCGGGATGCATCCCCTCGCACATGTTTTTACTCGACTACCCTGCGGGATGCATCCTCTCGCACGTGTTTTTGCTCGACTAGCCATGCGCATCCCAAAAAACCTGCGCATGCGCATCCCACAAAACCTGCGCATGCGCATCCCACAAAACCTCGCACGTGTTTTTACTCGACTATCCTGCGGGATGCATCCTCTCGCACGTGTTTTTACTCGACTAGCCTGCAGGATGCATCCTCTCGCACGTGTTTTTGCTCGACTAGCCATGCGCATCCCAAAAACCCTGCGCATGCGCATCCCAAAAAACCTGCGCATGCACCTCCCACAAAACCTGCGCATGCGCATCCCACAAAACCTCGCACGTGTTTTTACTCGACTAGCCTGCGGGATGCATCCTCTCGCACGTGTTTTTGCTCGACTAGCCTGCGGGATGCATCCTCTCGCACGTGTTTTTGCTCGACTAGCCATGCGCATCCCAAAAAACCTGCGCATGCGCATCCCAAAAAACCTGCGCATGCGCATCCCACAAAACCTCGCACGTGTTTTTGCTCGACTAGCCTGCGGGATGCATCCTCTCGCACGTGTTTTTGCTCGACTAGCCTGCGGGATGCATCCTCTCGCACGTGTTTTTACTCGACTAGCCTGCAGGATGCATCCTCTCGCACGTGTTTTTACTCGACTAGCCTGCGGGATGCATCCTCTCGCACGTGTTTTTGCTCGACTAGCCATGCGCATCCCAAAAAACCTGCGCATGCGCATCCCACAAAACCTGCGCATGCGCATCCCACAAAACCTCGCACGTGTTTTTACTCGACTAGCCTGCGGGATGCATCCTCTCGCACGTGTTTTTACTCGACTAGCCTGCGGGATGCATCCTCTCGCACGTGTTTTTACTCGACTAGCCCGGCGGGATGCATCCTCTCGCACGTGTTTTTACTCGACTAGCCTGCAGGATGCATCCTCTCGCACGTGTTTTTACTCGACTAGCCTGCGGGATGCATCCTCTCGCACGTGTTTTTGCTCGACTAGCCATGCGCATCCCAAAAAACCTGCGCATGCGCATCCCAAAAAACCTGCGCATGCGCATCCCAAAAAACCTGCGCATGCGCATCCCACAAAACCTGCGCATGCGCATCCCACTAAACCGCGCACGTGTTTTTACTCGACTAGCCTGCGGGATGCATCCTCTCGCACGTGTTTTTACTCGACTAGCCTGCGGGATGCATCCTCTCGCACGTGTTTTTACTCGACTAGCCTGCGGGATGCATCCTCTCGCACGTGTTTTTGCTGGACTAGCCTGCGGGATGCATCCTCTCGCACGTGTTTTTGCTCGACTAGGCATGCGCATCCCAAAAAACCTGCGCATGCGCATCCCAAAAAACCTGCGCATGCGCATCCCACAAAACCTCGCACGTGTTTTTGCTCGACTAGCCTGCGGGATGCATCCTCTCGCACGTGTTTTTGCTCGACTAGCCTGCGGGATGCATCCTCTCGCACGTGTTTTTACTCGACTAGCCTGCAGGATGCATCCTCTCGCACGTGTTTTTACTCGACTAGCCTGCGGGATGCATCCTCTCGCACGTGTTTTTACTCGACTAGCCTGCGGGATGCATCCTCTCGCACGTGTTTTTGCTCGACTAGCCATGCGCATCCCAAAAAACCTGCGCATGCGCATCCCACAAAACCTGCGCATGCGCATCCCACAAAACCTCGCACGTGTTTTTACTCGACTAGCCTGCAGGATGCATCCTCCCGCACGTGTTTTTACTCGACTAGCCTGCGGGATGCATCCTCTCGCACGTGTTTTTGCTCGACTAGCCATGCGCATCCCAAAAAACCTGCGCATGCGCATCCCAAAAAACCTGCGCATGCGCATCCCAAAAAACCTGCGCATGCGCATCCCAAAAAACCTGCGCATGCGCATCCCACTAAACCGCGCACGTGTTTTTACTCGACTAGCCTGCGGGATGCATCCTCTCGCACGTGTTTTTACTCGACTAGCCTGCGGGATGCATCCTCTCGCACGTGTTTTTACTCGACTAGCCTGCGGGATGCATCCTCTCGCACGTGTTTTTACTCGACTAGCCTGCGGGATGCATCCTCTCGCACGGGTCTTTTTGCTGGACTAGCCTGCGGGATGCATCCTCTCGCACGTGTTTTTGCTCGACTAGGCATGCGCATCCCAAAAAACCTGCGCATGCGCATCCCAAAAAACCTGCGCATGCGCATCCCACAAAACCTCGCACGTGTTTTTGCTCGACTAGCCTGCGGGATGCATCCTCTCGCACGTGTTTTTGCTCGACTAGCCTGCGGGATGCATCCTCTCGCACGTGTTTTTACTCGACTAGCCTGCAGGATGCATCCTCTCGCACGTGTTTTTACTCGACTAGCCTGCGGGATGCATCCTCTCGCACGTGTTTTTACTCGACTAGCCTGCGGGATGCATCCTCTCGCACGTGTTTTTGCTCGACTAGCCATGCGTATCCCAAAAAACCTGCGCATGCGCATCCCACAAAACCTGCGCATGCGCATCCCACAAAACCTCGCACGTGTTTTTACTCGACTAGCCTGCGGGATGCATCCTCTCGCACGTGTTTTTGCTCTACTAGCCTGCGGGATGCATCCTCTCGCACGTGTTTTTGCTCGACTAGCCTGCGGGATGCATCCTCTCGCACGTGTTTGTGCTCGACTAGCCTGCGGGATGCATCCTCTCGCACGTGTTTTTACTCGACTAGCCTGCGGGATGCATCCTCTCGCACGTGTTTTTGCTCGACTAGCCTGCGGGATGCATCCTCTCGCACGTGTTTTTGCTCGACTAGCCTGCGGGATGTATCCTCTCGCACGTGTTTTTGCACGACTAGCCTGCGGGATGCATCCTCTCGCACGTGTTTTTGCTCGACTAGCCTGCGGGATGCATCCTCTCGCACGTGTTTTTACTCGACTAGCCTGCAGGATGCATCCTCTCGCACGTGTTTTTACTCGACTAGCCTGCGGGATGCATCCTCTCGCACGTGTTTTTACTCGACTAGCCTGCGGGATGCATCCTCTCGCACGTGTTTTTGCTCGACTAGCCATGCGCATCCCAAAAAACCTGCGCATGCGCATCCCACAAAACCTGCGCATGCGCATCCCACAAAACCTCGCACGTGTTTTTACTCGACTAGCCTGCGGGATGCATCCTCTCGCACGTGTTTTTGCTCTACTAGCCTGCGGGATGCATCCTCTCGCACGTGTTTTTGCTCGACTAGCCTGCGGGATGCATCCTCTCGCACGTGTTTGTGCTCGACTAGCCTGCGGGATGCATCCTCTCGCACGTGTTTTTACTCGACTAGCCTGCGGGATGCATCCTCTCGCACGTGTTTTTGCTCGACTAGCCTGCGGGATGCATCCTCTCGCACGTGTTTTTGCTCGACTAGCCTGCGGGATGTATCCTCTCGCACGTGTTTTTAGTCGACTAGCCTGCAGGATGCATCCTCTCGCACGTGTTTTTACTCGACTAGCCAGCGGGATGCATCCTCTCGCACGTGTTTTTACTCGACTACCCTGCGGGATGCATCCTCTCGCACGTGTTTTTGCTCGACTAGCCATGCGCATCCCAAAAAACCTGCGCATGCGCACCCCACAAAACCTCGCACGTGTTTTTACTCGACTAGCCTGCGGGATGCATCCTCTCGCACGGGTTTTTACTCGACTAGCCTGCGGGATGCATCCTCTCGCACGTGTTTTTACACGACTACCCTGCGGGATGCATCCTCTCGCACGTGTTTTTGCTCGACTAGCCATGCGCATCCCAAAAAACCTGCGCATGCGCATCCCACAAAACCTCGCACGTGTTTTTACTCGACTAGCCTGCGGGATGCATCCTCTCGCACGTGTTTTTACTCGACTAGCCTGCGGGATGCATCCTCTCGCACGTGTTTTTGCTCGACTAGCCTGCGGGATGCATCCTCTCGCACGTGTTTTTGCTGGACTAGCCTGCGGGATGCATCCTCTCGCACGTGTTTTTGCTCGACTAGGCATAAGCATCCCAAAAAACCTGCGCATGCGCATCCCAAAAAACCTGCGCATGCGCATCCCACAAAACCTCGCACGTGTTTTTGCTCGACTAGCCTGCGGGATGCATCCTCTCGCACGTGTTTTTGCTCGACTAGCCTGCGGGATGCATCCTCTCGCACGTGTTTTTACTCGACTAGCCTGCAGGATGCATCCTCTCGCACGTGTTTTTACTCGACTAGCCTGCGGGATGCATCCTCTCGCACGTGTTTTTACTCGACTAGCCTGCGGGATGCATCCTCTCGCACGTGTTTTTGCTCTACTAGCCTGCGGGATGCATCCTCTCGCACGTGTTTTTGCTCGACTAGCCTGCGGGATGCATCCTCTCGCACGTGTTTGTGCTCGACTAGCCTGCGGGATGCATCCTCTCGCACGTGTTTTTACTCGACTAGCCTGCGGGATGCATCCTCTCGCACGTGTTTTTGCTCGACTAGCCTGCGGGATACATCCTCTCGCACGTGTTTTTGCTCGACTAGCCTGCGGGATGTATCCTCTCGCACGTGTTTTTAGTCGACTAGCCTGCAGGATGCATCCTCTCGCACGTGTTTTTACTCGACTAGCCAGCGGGATGCATCCTCTCGCACGTGTTTTTACTCGACTACCCTGCGGGATGCATCCTCTCGCACGTGTTTTTGCTCGACTAGCCATGCGCATCCCAAAAAACCTGCGCATGCGCATCCCACAAAACCTCGCACGTGTTTTTACTCGACTAGCCTGCGGGATGCATCCTCTCGCACGTGTTTTTACTCGACTAGCCTGCGGGATGCATCCTCTCGCACGTGTTTTTACACGACTACCCTGCGGGATGCATCCTCTCGCACGTGTTTTTGCTCGACTAGCCATGCGCATCCCAAAAAACCTGCGCATGCGCATCCCACAAAACCTGCGCATGCGCATCCCACAAAACCTCGCACGTGTTTTTACTCGACTAGCCTGCAGGATGCATCCTCTCGCACGTGTTTTTACTCGACTAGCCTGCGGGATGCATCCTCTCGCACGTGTTTTTGCTCGACTAGCCATGCGCATCCCAAAAAACCTGCGCATGCGCATCCCAAAAAACCTGCGCATGCGCATCCCAAAAAACCTGCGCATGCGCATCCCACAAAACCTGCGCATGCGCATCCCACAAAACCTCGCACGTGTTTTTACTCGACTAGCCTGCGGGATGCATCCTCTCGCACGTGTTTTTACTCGACTAGCCTGCGGGATGCATCCTCTCGCACGTGTTTTTACTCGACTAGCCTGCGGGATGCATCCTCTCGCACGTGTTTTTGCTGGACTAGCCTGCGGGATGCATCCTCTCGCACGTGTTTTTGCTCGACTAGGCATGCGCATCCCAAAAAACCTGCGCATGCGCATCCCACAAAACCTCGCACGTGTTTTTGCTCGACTAGCCTGCGGGATGCATCCTCTCGCACGTGTTTTTGCTCGACTAGCCTGCGGGATGCATCCTCTCGCACGTGTTTTTACTCGACTAGCCTGCAGGAAGCATCCTCTCGCACGTGTTTTTACTCGACTAGCCTGCGGGATGCATCCTCTCGCACGTGTTTTTACTCGACTAGCCTGCGGGATGCATCCTCTCGCACGTGTTTTTACTCGACTAGCCTGCGGGATGCATCCTCTCGCACGTGTTTTTACACGACTAGCCTGCGGGATGCATCCTCTCGCACGTGTTTTTACTCGACTACCCTGCGGGATGCATCCTCTCGCACATGTTTTTGCTCGACTAGCCATGCGCATCCCAAAAAACCTGCGCATGCGCATCCCACAAAACCTCGCACGTGTTTTTACTCGACTAGCCTGCGGGATGCATCCTCTCGCACGTGTTTTTACTCGACTAGCCTGCGGGATGCATCCTCTCGCACGTGTTTTTACTCGACTACCCTGCGGGATGCATCCTCTCGCACGTGTTTTTGCTCGACTAGCCATGCGCATCCCAAAAAACCTGCGCATGCGCATCCCACAAAACCTGCGCATGCGCATCCCACAAAACCTCGCACGTGTTTTTACTCGACTAGCCTGCGGGATGCATCCTCTCGCACGTGTTTTTACTCGACTAGCCTGCAGGATGCATCCTCTCGCACGTGTTTTTGCTCGACTAGCCATGCGCATCCCAAAAAACCTGCGCATGCGCATCCCAAAAAACCTGCGCATGCGCCTCCCACAAAACCTGCGCATGCGCATCCCACAAAACCTCGCACGTGTTTTTACTCGACTAGCCTGCGGGATGCATCCTCTCGCACGTGTTTTTGCTCGACTAGCCTGCGGGATGCATCCTCTCGCACGTGTTTTTGCTCGACCAGCCATGCGCATCCCAAAAAACCTGCGCATGCGCATCCCACAAAACCTGCGCATGCGCATCCCACAAAACCTCGCACGTGTTTTTACTCGACTAGCCTGCGGGATGCATCCTCTCGCACGTGTTTTTGCTCGACTAGCCTGCGGGATGCATCCTCTCGCACGTGTTTTTGCTCGACTAGCCATGCGCATCCCAAAAAACCTGCGCATGCGCATCCCACAAAACCTCGCACGTGTTTTTACTCGACTAGCCTGCGGGATGCATCCTCTCGCACGTGTTTTTACTCGACTAGCCTGCGGGATGCATCCTCTCGCACGTGTTTTTACTCGACTAGCCTGCGGGATGCATCCTCTCGCACGTGTTTTTACTCGACTAGCCTGCGGGATGCATCCTCTCGCACGTGTTTTTGCTGGACTAGCCTGCGGGATGCATCCTCTCGCACGTGTTTTTGCTCGACTAGGCATGCGCATCCCAAAAAACCTGCGCATGCGCATCCCAAAAAACCTGCGCATGCGCATCCCACAAAACCTCGCACGTGTTTTTGCTCGACTAGCCTGCGGGATGCATCCTCTCGCACGTGTTTTTGCTCGACTAGCCTGCGGGATGCATCCTCTCGCACGTGTTTTTACTCGACTAGCCTGCAGGAAGCATCCTCTCGCACGTGTTTTTACTCGACTAGCCTGCGGGATGCATCCTCTCGCACGTGTTTTTACACGACTAGCCTGCGGGATGCATCCTCTCGCACGTGTTTTTACTCGACTACCCTGCGGGATGCATCCTCTCGCACATGTTTTTGCTCGACTAGCCATGCGCATCCCAAAAAACCTGCGCATGCGCATCCCACAAAACCTCGCACGTGTTTTTACTCGACTAGCCTGCGGGATGCATCCTCTCGCACGTGTTTTTACTCGACTAGCCTGCGGGATGCATCCTCTCGCACGTGTTTTTACTCGACTACCCTGCGGGATGCATCCTCTCGCACGTGTTTTTGCTCGACTAGCCATGCGCATCCCAAAAAACCTGCGCATGCGCATCCCACAAAACCTGCGCATGCGCATCCCACAAAACCTCGCACGTGTTTTTACTCGACTAGCCTGCGGGATGCATCCTCTCGCACGTGTTTTTACTCGACTAGCCTGCAGGATGCATCCTCTCGCACGTGTTTTTGCTCGACTAGCCATGCGCATCCCAAAAAACCTGCGCATGCGCATCCCAAAAAACCTGCGCATGCGCCTCCCACAAAACCTGCGCATGCGCATCCCACAAAACCTCGCACGTGTTTTTACTCGACTAGCCTGCGGGATGCATCCTCTCGCACGTGTTTTTGCTCGACTAGCCTGCGGGATGCATCCTCTCGCACGTGTTTTTGCTCGACCAGCCATGCGCATCCCAAAAAACCTGCGCATGCGCATCCCACAAAACCTGCGCATGCGCATCCCACAAAACCTCGCACGTGTTTTTACTCGACTAGCCTGCGGGATGCATCCTCTCGCACGTGTTTTTGCTCGACTAGCCTGCGGGATGCATCCTCTCGCACGTGTTTTTGCTCGACTAGCCATGCGCATCCCAAAAAACCTGCGCATGCGCATCCCACAAAACCTCGCACGTGTTTTTACTCGACTAGCCTGCGGGATGCATCCTCTCGCACGTGTTTTTACTCGACTAGCCTGCGGGATGCATCCTCTCGCACGTGTTTTTACTCGACTAGCCTGCGGGATGCATCCTCTCGCACGTGTTTTTGCTGGACTAGCCTGCGGGATGCATCCTCTCGCACGTGTCTTTGCTCGACTAGGCATGCGCATCCCAAAAAACCTGCGCATGCGCATCCCACAAAACCTGCGCATGCGCATCCCACAAAACCTCGCACGTGTTTTTACTCGACTAGTCTGCGGGATGCATCCTCTCGCACGTGTTTTTGCTCGACTAGCCTGCGGGATGCATCCTCTCGCACGTGTTTTTGCTCGACCAGCCATGCGCATCCCAAAAAACCTGCGCATGCGCATCCCACAAAACCTGCGCATGCGCATCCCACAAAACCTCGCACGTGTTTTTACTCGACTAGTCTGCGGGATGCATCCTCTCGCACGTGTTTTTGCTCGACTAGCCTGCGGGATGCATCCTCTCGCACGTGTTTTTGCTCGACTAGCCATGCGCATCCCAAAAAACCTGCGCATGCGCATCCCACAAAACCTCGCACGTGTTTTTACTCGACTAGCCTGCGGGATGCATCCTCTCGCACGTGTTTTTACTCTACTAGCCTGCGGGATGCATCCTCTCGCACGTGTTTTTACTCGACTAGCCTGCGGGATGCATCCTCTCGCACGAGTTTTTGCTGGACTAGCCTGCGGGATGCATCCTCTCGCACGTGTCTTTGCTCGACTAGGCATGCGCATCCCAAAAAACCTGCGCATGCGCATCCCACAAAACCTGCGCATGCGCATCCCACAAAACCTCGCACGTGTTTTTACTCGACTAGTCTGCGGGATGCATCCTCTCGCACGTGTTTTTACTCGACTAGCCTGCGGGATGCATCCTCTCGCACGTGTTTTTACTCGACTAGCCTGCGGGATGCATCCTCTCGCACGTGTTTTTACTCGACTAGCCTGCGGGATGCATCCTCTCGCACGTGTTTTTGCTCGACTAGCCATGCGCATCCCAAAAAACCTGCGCATGCGCATCCCACAAAACCTCGCACGTGTTTTTACTCGACTAGCCTGCGGGATGCATCCTCTCGCACGTGTTTTTGCTCGACTAGCCTGCGGGATGCATCCTCTCGCACGTGTTTTTGCTCGACTAGCCTGCGGGATGCATCCTCTCGCACGTGTTTGTGCTCGACTAGCCTGCGGGATGCATCCTCTCGCACGTGTTTTTACTCGACTAGCCTGCGGGATACATCCTCTCGCACGTGTTTTTGCTCGACTAGCCTGCGGGATGCATCCTCTCGCACGTGTTTGTGCTCGACTAGCCTGCGGGATGCATCCTCTCGCACGTGTTTTTACTCGACTAGCCTGCGGGATGCATCCTCTCGCACGTGTTTTTACACGACTACCCTGCGGGATGCATCCTCTCGCACGTGTTTTTGCTCGACTAGCCATGCGCATCCCAAAAAACCTGCGCATGCGCATCCCACAAAACCTCGCACGTGTTTTTACTCGACTAGCCTGCGGGATGCATCCTCTCGCACGTGTTTTTACTCGACTAGCCTGCAGGATGCATCCTCTCGCACGTGTTTTTACTCGACTAGCCTGCGGGATGCATCCTCCCGCACGTGTTTTTACTCGACTAGCCTGCGGGATGCATCCTCTCGCACGTGTTTTTGCTGGACTAGCCTGCGGGATGCATCCTCTCGCACGTGTTTTTGCTCGACTAGGCATGCGCATCCCAAAAAACCTGCGCATGCGCATCCCAAAAAACCTGCGCATGCGCCTCCCACAAAACCTGCGCATGCGCATCCCACAAAACCTCGCACGTGTTTTTACTCGACTAGCCTGCGGGATGCATCCTCTCGCACGTGTTTTTGCTCGACTAGCCTGCGGGATGCATCCTCTCGCACGTGTTTTTGCTCGACCAGCCATGCGCATCCCAAAAAACCTGCGCATGCGCATCCCACAAAACCTGCGCACGCGCATCCCACAAAACCTCGCACGTGTTTTTACTCGACTAGCCTGCGGGATGCATCCTCTCGCACGTGTTTTTGCTCGACTAGCCTGCGGGATGCATCCTCTCGCACGTGTTTTTGCTCGACTAGCCATGCGCATCCCAAAAAACCTGCGCATGCGCATCCCACAAAACCTCGCACGTGTTTTTACTCGACTAGCCTGCGGGATGCATCCTCTCGCACGTGTTTTTACTCGACTAGCCTGCGGGATGCATCCTCTCGCACGTGTTTTTGCTCGACTAGCCATGCGCATCCCAAAAAACCTGCGCATGCGCATCCCACAAAACCTGCGCATGCGCATCCCACAAAACCTCGCACGTGTTTTTACTCGACTAGCCTGCGGGATGCATCCTCTCGCACGTGTTTTTGCTCGACTAGCCTGCGGGATGCATCCTCTCGCACGTGTTTTTGCTCGACTAGCCTGCGGGATGCATCCTCTCGCACGTGTTTGTGCTCGACTAGCCTGCGGGATGCATCCTCTCGCACGTGTTTTTACTCGACTAGCCTGCGGGATGCATCCTCTCGCACGTGTTTTTGCTCGACTAGCCTGCGGGATGCATCCTCTCGCACGTGTTTTTGCTCGACTAGCCTGCGGGATGCATCCTCTCGCACGTGTTTTTGCTCGACTAGCCTGCGGGATGCATCCTCCCGCACGTGTTTTTACTCGACTAGCCTGCAGGATGCATCCACTCGCACGTGTTTTTACTCGACTAGCCTGCGGGATGCATCCTCTCGCACGTGTTTTTGCTCGACTAGCCATGCTCATCCCAAAAAACCTGCGCATGCGCATCCCAAAAAACCTGCGCATGCGCATCCCACAAAACCTCGCACGTGTTTTTACTGGACTAGCCTGCGGGATGCATCCTCTCGCACGTGTTTTTGCTCGACTAGCCTGCGGGATGCATCCTCTCGCACGTGTTTTTACTCGACTACCCTGCGGGATGCATCCTCTCGCACGTGTTTTTGCTCGACTAGCCATGCGCATCCCAAAAAACCTGCGCATGCGCATCCCACAAAACCTGCGCATGCGCATCCCACAAAACCTCGCACGTGTTTTTGCTCGACTAGCCATGCGCATCCCAAAAAACCTGCGCATGCGCATCCCACAAAACCTCGCACGTGTTTTTACTCGACTAGCCTGCGGGATGCATCCTCTCGCACGTGTTTTTACTCGACTAGCCTGCGGGATGCATCCTCTCGCACGTGTTTTTACTCGACTACCCTGCGGGATGCATCCTCTCGCACGTGTTTTTGCTCGACTAGCCATGCGCATCCCAAAAAACCTGCGCATGCGCATCCCACAAAACCTGCGCATGCGCATCCCACAAAACCTCGCACGTGTTTTTACTCGACTAGCCTGCGGGATGCATCCTCTCGCACGTGTTTTTACTCGACTAGCCTGCGGGATGCATCCTCTCGCACGTGTTTCACTCGACTAGCCCGGCGGGATGCATCCTCTCGCACGTGTTTTTACTCGACTAGCCTGCAGGATGCATCCTCTCGCACGTGTTTTTACTCGACTAGCCTGCGGGATGCATCCTCTCGCACGTGTTTTTGCTCGACTAGCCATGCGCATCCCAAAAAACCTGCGCATGCGCATCCCAAAAAACCTGCGCATGCGCATCCCAAAAAACCTGCGCATGCGCATCCCACAAAACCTGCGCATGCGCATCCCACAAAACCTCGCACGTGTTTTTACTCGACTAGCCTGCGGGATGCATCCTCTCGCACGTGTTTTTACTCGACTAGCCTGCGGGATGCATCCTCTCGCACGTGTTTTTACTCGACTAGCCTGCGGGATGCATCCTCTCGCACGTGTTTTTACTCGACTAGCCTGCGGGATGCATCCTCTCGCACGTGTTTTTGCTGGACTAGCCTGCGGGATGCATCCTCTCGCACGTGTTTTTGCTCGACTAGGCATGCGCATCCCAAAAAACCTGCGCATGCGCATCCCAAAAAACCTGCGCATGCGCATCCCACAAAACCTCGCACGTGTTTTTGCTCGACTAGCCTGCGGGATGCATCCTCTCGCACGTGTTTTTGCTCGACTAGCCTGCGGGATGCATCCTCTCGCACGTGTTTTTACTCGACTAGCCTGCAGGATGCATCCTCTCGCACGTGTTTTTACTCGACTAGCCTGCGGGATGCATCCTCTCGCACGTGTTTTTACTCGACTAGCCTGCGGGATGCATCCTCTCGCACGTGTTTTTGCTCGACTAGCCATGCGCATCCCAAAAAACCTGCGCATGCGCATCCCACAAAACCTGCGCATGCGCATCCCACAAAACCTCGCACGTGTTTTTACTCGACTAGCCTGCGGGATGCATCCTCTTGCACGTGTTTTTGCTCTACTAGCCTGCGGGATGCATCCTCTCGCACGTGTTTTTGCTCGACTAGCCTGCGGGATGCATCCTCTCGCACGTGTTTGTGCTCGACTAGCCTGCGGGATGCATCCTCTCGCACGTGTTTTTACTCGACTAGCCTGCGGGATGCATCCTCTCGCACGTGTTTTTGCTCGACTAGCCTGCGGGATGCATCCTCTCGCACGTGTTTTTGCTCGACTAGCCTGCGGGATGTATCCTCTCGCACGTGTTTTTAGTCGACTAGCCTGCAGGATGCATCCTCTCGCACGTGTTTTTACTCGACTAGCCAGCGGGATGCATCCTCTCGCACGTGTTTTTACTCGACTACCCTGCGGGATGCATCCTCTCGCACGTGTTTTTGCTCGACTAGCCATGCGCATCCCAAAAAACCTGCGCATGCGCATCCCACAAAACCTCGCACGTGTTTTTACTCGACTAGCCTGCGGGATGCATCCTCTCGCACGTGTTTTTACTCGACTAGCCTGCGGGATGCATCCTCTCGCACGTGTTTTTGCTCGACTAGCCATGCGCATCCCAAAAAACCTGCGCATGCGCATCCCACAAAACCTGCGCATGCGCATCCCACAAAACCTCGCACGTGTTTTTACTCGACTAGCCTGCGGGATGCATCCTCTCGCACGTGTTTTTACTCGACTAGCCTGCAGGATGCATCCTCTCGCACGTGTTTTTACTCGACTAGCCTGCGGGATGCATCCTCTCGCACGTGTTTTTACACGACTACCCTGCGGGATGCATCCTCTCGCACGTGTTTTTGCTCGACTAGCCATGCGCATCCCAAAAAACCTGCGCATGCGCATCCCACAAAACCTCGCACGTGTTTTTACTCGACTAGCCTGCGGGATGCATCCTCTCGCACGTGTTTTTACTCGACTAGCCTGCAGGATGCATCCTCTCGCACGTGTTTTTACTCGACTAGCCTGCGGGATGCATCCTCCCGCACGTGTTTTTACTCGACTAGCCTGCGGGATGCATCCTCTCGCACGTGTTTTTGCTGGACTAGCCTGCGGGATGCATCCTCTCGCACGTGTTTTTGCTCGACTAGGCATGCGCATCCCAAAAAACCTGCGCATGCGCATCCCAAAAAACCTGCGCATGCGCATCCCACAAAACCTCGCACGTGTTTTTACTCGACTAGCCTGCGGGATGCATCCTCTCGCACGTGTTTTTACTCGACTAGCCTGCGGGATGCATCCTCTCGCACGTGTTTTTACTCGACTAGCCTGCGGGATGCATCCTCTCGCACGTGTTTTTACACGACTAGCCTGCGGGATGCATCCTCTCGCACGTGTTTTTACTCGACTACCCTGCGGGATGCATCCTCTCGCACATGTTTTTGCTCGACTAGCCATGCGCATCCCAAAAAACCTGCGCATGCGCATCCCACAAAACCTCGCACGTGTTTTTACTCGACTAGCCTGCGGGATGCATCCTCTCGCACGTGTTTTTACTCGACTAGCCTGCGGGATGCATCCTCTCGCACGTGTTTTTACTCGACTACCCTGCGGGATGCATCCTCTCGCACGTGTTTTTGCTCGACTAGCCATGCGCATCCCAAAAAACCTGCGCATGCGCATCCCACAAAACCTGCGCATGCGCATCCCACAAAACCTCGCACGTGTTTTTACTCGACTAGCCTGCGGGATGCATCCTCTCGCACGTGTTTTTACTCGACTAGCCTGCAGGATGCATCCTCTCGCACGTGTTTTTGCTCGACTAGCCATGCGCATCCCAAAAAACCTGCGCATGCGCATCCCAAAAAACCTGCGCATGCGCCTCCCACAAAACCTGCGCATGCGCATCCCACAAAACCTCGCACGTGTTTTTACTCGACTAGCCTGCGGGATGCATCCTCTCGCACATGTTTTTGCTCGACTAGCCATGCGCATCCCAAAAAACCTGCGCATGCGCATCCCACAAAACCTCGCACGTGTTTTTACTCGACTAGCCTGCGGGATGCATCCTCTCGCACGTGTTTTTACTCGACTAGCCTGCGGGATGCATCCTCTCGCACGTGTTTTTACTCGACTACCCTGCGGGATGCATCCTCTCGCACGTGTTTTTGCTCGACTAGCCATGCGCATCCCAAAAAACCTGCGCATGCGCATCCCACAAAACCTGCGCATGCGCATCCCACAAAACCTCGCACGTGTTTTTACTCGACTAGCCTGCGGGATGCATCCTCTCGCACGTGTTTTTACTCGACTAGCCTGCAGGATGCATCCTCTCGCACGTGTTTTTGCTCGACTAGCCATGCGCATCCCAAAAAACCTGCGCATGCGCATCCCAAAAAACCTGCGCATGCGCCTCCCACAAAACCTGCGCATGCGCATCCCACAAAACCTCGCACGTGTTTTTACTCGACTAGCCTGCGGGATGCATCCTCTCGCACGTGTTTTTGCTCGACTAGGCATGCGCATCCCACAAAACCTCGCACGTGTTTTTACTCGACTAGCCTGCGGGATGCATCCTCTCGCACGTGTTTTTACTCGACTAGCCTGCGGGATGCATCCTCTCGCACGTGTTTTTACTCGACTAGCCTGCGGGATGCATCCTCTCGCACGTGTTTTTGCTGGACTAGCCTGCGGGATGCATCCTCTCGCACGTGTCTTTGCTCGACTAGGCATGCGCATCCCAAAAAACCTGCGCATGCGCATCCCACAAAACCTGCGCATGCGCATCCCACAAAACCTCGCACGTGTTTTTACTCGACTAGTCTGCGGGATGCATCCTCTCGCACGTGTTTTTACTCGACTAGCCTGCGGGATGCATCCTCTCGCACGTGTTTTTACTCGACTAGCCTGCGGGATGCATCCTCTCGCACGTGTTTTTGCTCGACTAGCCATGCGCATCCCAAAAAACCTGCGCATGCGCATCCCACAAAACCTGCGCATGCGCATCCCACAAAACCTCGCACGTGTTTTTACTCGACTAGCCTGCGGGATGCATCCTCTCGCACGTGTTTTTGCTCGACTAGCCTGCGGGATGCATCCTCTCGCACGTGTTTTTGCTCGACTAGCCTGCGGGATGCATCCTCTCGCACGTGTTTTTACTCGACTAGCCTGCGGGATGCATCCTCTCGCACGTGTTTTTGCTCGACTAGCCATGCGCATCCCAAAAAACCTGCGCATGCGCATCCCACAAAACCTCGCACGTGTTTTTACTCGACTAGCCTGCGGGATGCATCCTCTCGCACGTGTTTTTACTCGACTAGCCTGCGGTATGCATCCTCTCTCACGTGTTTTTGCTGGACTAGCCTGCGGGATGCATCCTCTCGCACGTGTTTTTGCTCGACTAGGCATGCGCATCCCAAAAAACCTGCGCATGCGCATCCCAAAAAACCTGCGCATGCGCATCCCACAAAACCTCGCACGTGTTTTTGCTCGACTAGCCTGCGGGATGCATCCTCTCGCACGTGTTTTTGCTCGACTAGCCTGCGGGATGCATCCTCTCGCACGTGTTTTTAGTCGACTAGCCTGCAGGATGCATCCTCTCGCACGTGTTTTTACTCGACTAGCCAGCGGGATGCATCCTCTCGCACGTGTTTTTACTCGACTACCCTGCGGGATGCATCCTCTCGCACATGTTTTTGCTCGACTAGCCATGCGCATCCCAAAAAACCTGCGCATGCGCATCCCACAAAACCTCGCACGTGTTTTTACTCGACTAGCCTGCGGGATGCATCCTCTCGCACGTGTTTTTACTCGACTAGCCTGCGGGATGCATCCTCTCGCACGTGTTTTTACACGACTACCCTGCGGGATGCATCCTCTCGCACGTGTTTTTGCTCGACTAGCCATGCGCATCCCAAAAAACCTGCGCATGCGCATCCCACAAAACCTGCGCATGCGCATCCCACAAAACCTCGCACGTGTTTTTACTCGACTAGCCTGCGGGATGCATCCTCTCGCACGTGTTTTTACTCGACTAGCCTGCAGGATGCATCCTCTCGCACGTGTTTTTACTCGACTAGCTTGCGGGATGCATCCTCCCGCACGTGTTTTTACTCGACTAGCCTGCGGGATGCATCCTCTCGCACGTGTTTTTGCTGGACTAGCCTGCGGGATGCATCCTCTCGCACGTGTTTTTGCTCGACTAGGCATGCGCATCCCAAAAAACCTGCGCATGCGCATCCCAAAAAACCTGCGCATGCGCATCCCACAAAACCTCGCACGTGTTTTTACTCGACTAGCCTGCGGGATGCATCCTCTCGCACGTGTTTTTACTCGACTAGCCTGCGGGATGCATCCTCTCGCACGTGTTTTTACTCGACTAGCCTGCGGGATGCATCCTCTCGCACGTGTTTTTACACGACTAGCCTGCGGGATGCATCCTCTCGCACGTGTTTTTACTCGACTAGCCTGCGGGATGCATCCTCTCGCACGTGTTTTTGCTCGACTAGCCATGCGCATCCCAAAAAACCTGCGCATGCGCATCCCACAAAACCTGCGCATGCGCATCCCACAAAACCTCGCACGTGTTTTTGCTCGACTAGCCATGCGCATCCCAAAAAACCTGCGCATGCGCATCCCACATAACCTCGCACGTGTTTTTACTCGACTAGCCTGCGGGATGCATCCTCTCGCACGTGTTTTTACTCGACTAGCCTGCGGGATGCATCCTCTCGCACGTGTTTTTACTCGACTACCCTGCGGGATGCATCCTCTCGCACGTGTTTTTGCTCGACTAGCCATGCGCATCCCAAAAAACCTGCGCATGCGCATCCCACAAAACCTGCGCATGCGCATCCCACAAAACCTCGCACGTGTTTTTACTCGACTAGCCTGCGGGATGCATCCTCTCGCACGTGTTTTTACTCGACTAGCCTGCGGGATGCATCCTCTCGCACGTGTTTTTACTCGACTAGCCTGCGGGATGCATCCTCTCGCACGTGTTTCACTCGACTAGCCCGGCGGGATGCATCCTCTCGCACGTGTTTTTACTCGACTAGCCTGCAGGATGCATCCTCTCGCACGTGTTTTTGCTCGACTAGCCATGCGCATCCCAAAAAACCTGCGCATGCGCATCCCACAAAACCTGCGCATGCGCATCCCACAAAACCTCGCACGTGTTTTTACTCGACTAGCCTGCGGGATGCATCCTCTCGCACGTGTTTTTACTCGACTAGCCTGCGGGATGCATCCTCTCGCACGTGTTTCACTCGACTAGCCCGGCGGGATGCATCCTCTCGCACGTGTTTTTACTCGACTAGCCTGCAGGATGCATCCTCTCGCACGTGTTTTTACTCGACTAGCCTGCGGGATGCATCCTCTCGCACGTGTTTTTGCTCGACTAGCCATGCGCATCCCAAAAAACCTGCGCATGCGCATCCCAAAAAACCTGCGCATGCGCATCCCAAAAAACCTGCGCATGCGCATCCCACAAAACCTGCGCATGCGCATCCCACAAAACCTCGCACGTGTTTTTACTCGACTAGCCTGCGGGATGCATCCTCTCGCACGTGTTTTTGCTCTACTAGCCTGCGGGATGCATCCTCTCGCACGTGTTTTTGCTCGACTAGCCTGCGGGATGCATCCTCTCGCACGTGTTTGTGCTCGACTAGCCTGCGGGATGCATCCTCTCGCACGTGTTTTTACTCGACTAGCCTGCGGGATGCATCCTCTCGCACGTGTTTTTGCTCGACTAGCCTGCGGGATGCATCCTCTCGCACGTGTTTTTGCTCGACTAGCCTGCGGGATGTATCCTCTCGCACGTGTTTTTAGTCGACTAGCCTGCAGGATGCATCCTCTCGCACGTGTTTTTACTCGACTAGCCAGCGGGATGCATCCTCTCGCACGTGTTTTTACTCGACTACCCTGCGGGATGCATCCTCTCGCACGTGTTTTTGCTCGACTAGCCATGCGCATCCCAAAAAACCTGCGCATGCGCATCCCACAAAACCTCGCACGTGTTTTTACTCGACTAGCCTGCGGGATGCATCCTCTCGCACGTGTTTTTACTCGACTAGCCTGCGGGATGCATCCTCTCGCACGTGTTTTTACACGACTACCCTGCGGGATGCATCCTCTCGCACGTGTTTTTGCTCGACTAGCCATGCGCATCCCAAAAAACCTGCGCATGCGCATCCCACAAAACCTCGCACGTGTTTTTACTCGACTAGCCTGCGGGATGCATCCTCTCGCACGTGTTTTTACTCGACTACCCTGCGAGATGCATCCTCTCGCACGTGTTTTTGCTCGACTAGCCATGCGCATCCCAAAAAACCTGCGCATGCGCATCCCACAAAACCTGCGCATGCGCATCCCACAAAACCTCGCACGTGTTTTTACTCGACTAGCCTGCGGGATGCATCCTCTCGCACGTGTTTTTGCTGGACTAGCCTGCGGGATGCATCCTCTCGCACGTGTTTTTGCTCGACTAGGCATGCGCATCCCAAAAAACCTGCGCATGCGCATCCCAAAAAACCTGCGCATGCGCATCCCACAAAACCTCGCACGTGTTTTTACTCGACTAGCCTGCGGGATGCATCCTCTCGCACGTGTTTTTACTCGACTAGCCTGCGGGATGCATCCTCTCGCACGTGTTTTTACTCGACTAGCCTGCGGGATGCATCCTCTCGCACGTGTTTTTACACGACTAGCCTGCGGGATGCATCCTCTCGCACGTGTTTTTACTCGACTACCCTGCGGGATGCATCCTCTCGCACATGTTTTTGCTCGACTAGCCATGCGCATCCCAAAAAACCTGCGCATGCGCATCCCACAAAACCTCGCACGTGTTTTTACTCGACTAGCCTGCGGGAGGCATCCTCTCGCACGTGTTTTTACTCGACTAGCCTGCAGGATGCATCCTCTCGCACGTGTTTTTGCTCGACTAGCCATGCGCATCCCAAAAAACCTGCGCATGCGCATCCCAAAAAACCTGCGCATGCGCATCCCACAAAACCTCGCACGTGTTTTTACTCGACTAGCCTGCGGGATGCATCCTCTCGCACGTGTTTTTGCTCGACTAGCCTGCGGGATGCATCCTCTCGCACGTGTTTTTGCTCGACTAGCCATGCGCATCCCAAAAAACCTGCGCATGCGCATCCCACAAAACCTGCGCATGCGCATCCCACAAAACCTCGCACGTGTTTTTACTCGACTAGCCTGCGGGATGCATCCTCTCGCACGTGTTTTTGCTCGACTAGCCATGCGCATCCCAAAAAACCTGCGCATGCGCATCCCACAAAACCTCGCACGTGTTTTTACTCGACTAGCCTGCGGGATGCATCCTCTCGCACGTGTTTTTACTCGACTAGCCTGCGGGATGCATCCTCTCGCACGTGTTTTTACTCGACTAGCCTGCGGGATGCATCCTCTCGCACGTGTTTTTGCTGGACTAGCCTGCGGGATGCATCCTCTCGCACGTGTCTTTGCTCGACTAGGCATGCGCATCCCAAAAAACCTGCGCATGCGCATCCCAAAAAACCTGCGCATGCGCATCCCACAAAACCTGCGCATGCGCATCCCACAAAACCTCGCACGTTTTTTACTCGACTAGTCTGCGGGATGCATCCTCTCGCACGTGTTTTTACTCGACTAGCCTGCGGGATGCATCCTCTCGCACGTGTTTTTACTCGACTAGCCTGCGGGATGCATCCTCTCGCACGTGTTTTTACTCGACTAGATTGCGGGATGCATCCTCTCGCACGTGTTTTTGCTCGACTAGCCATGCGCATCCCAAAAAACCTGCGCATGCGCATCCCACAAAACCTCGCACGTGTTTTTACTCGACTAGCCTGCGGGATGCATCCTCTCGCACGTGTTTTTACTCGACTAGCCTGCAGGATGCATCCTCTCGCACGTGTTTTTACTCGACTAGCCTGCGGGATGCATCCTCTCGCACTTGTTTTTGCTCGACTAGCCATGCGCATCCCAAAAAACCTGCGCATGCGCATCCCAAAAAACCTGCGCATGCGCATCCCACAAAACCTGCGCATGCGCATCCCACAAAACCTCGCACGTGTTTTTACTCGACTAGCCTGCGGGATGCATCCTCTCGCACGTGTTTTTACTCGACTAGCCTGCGGGATGCATCCTCTCGCACGTGTTTTTACTCGACTAGCCTGCGGGATGCATCCTCTCGCACGTGTTTTTACTCGACTAGCCTGCGGTATGCATCCTCTCGCACGTGTTTTTGCTGGACTAGCCTGCGGGATGCATCCTCTCGCACGTGTTTTTGCTCGACTAGGCATGCGCATCCCAAAAAACCTGCGCATGCGCATCCCACAAAACCTCGCACGTGTTTTTGCTCGACTAGCCTGCGGGATGCATCCTCTCGCACGTGTTTTTGCTCGACTAGCCTGCGGGATGCATCCTCTCGCACGTGTTTTTGCTCGACTAGCCATGCGCATCCCAAAAAACCTGCGCATGCGCATCCCAAAAAACCTGCGCATGCGCATCCCACAAAACCTCGCACGTGTTTTTACTCGACTAGCCTGCGGGATGCATCCTCTCGCACGTGTTTTTGCTCGACTAGCCTGCGGGATGCATCCTCTCGCACGTGTTTTTGCTCGACTAGCCTGCGGGATGCATCCTCTCGCACGTGTTTTTACTCGACTAGCCTGCGGGATGCATCCTCTCGCACGTGTTTTTGCTCGACTAGCCATGCGCATCCCAAAAAACCTGCGCATGCGCATCCCACAAAACCTCGCACGTGTTTTTACTCGACTAGCCTGCGGGATGCATCCTCTCGCACGTGTTTTTACTCGACTAGCCTGCGGTATGCATCCTCTCGCACGTGTTTTTGCTGGACTAGCCTGCGGGATGCATCCTCTCGCACGTGTTTTTGCTCGACTAGGCATGCGCATCCCAAAAAACCTGCGCATGCGCATCCCAAAAAACCTGCGCATGCGCATCCCACAAAACCTCGCACGTGTTTTTGCTCGACTAGCCTGCGGGATGCATCCTCTCGCACGTGTTTTTGCTCGACTAGCCTGCGGGATGCATCCTCTCGCACGTGTTTTTAGTCGACTAGCCTGCAGGATGCATCCTCTCGCACGTGTTTTTACTCGACTAGCCAGCGGGATGCATCCTCTCGCACGTGTTTTTACTCGACTACCCTGCGGGATGCATCCTCTCGCACGTGTTTTTGCTCGACTAGCCATGCGCATCCCAAAAAACCTGCGCATGCGCATCCCACAAAACCTCGCACGTGTTTTTACTCGACTAGCCTGCGGGATGCATCCTCTCGCACGTGTTTTTACTCGACTAGCCTGCAGGATGCATCCTCTCGCACGTGTTTTTACTCGACTAGCTTGCGGGATGCATCCTCCCGCACGTGTTTTTACTCGACTAGCCTGCGGGATGCATCCTCTCGCACGTGTTTTTGCTGGACTAGCCTGCGGGATGCATCCTCTCGCACGTGTTTTTGCTCGACTAGGCATGCGCATCCCAAAAAACCTGCGCATGCGCATCCCACAAAACCTCGCACGTGTTTTTACTCGACTAGCCTGCGGGATGCATCCTCTCGCACGTGTTTTTACTCGACTAGCCTGCGGGATGCATCCTCTCGCACGTGTTTTTACTCGACTAGCCTGCGGGATGCATCCTCTCGCACGTGTTTTTACACGACTAGCCTGCGGGATGCATCCTCTCGCACGTGTTTTTACTCGACTAGCCTGCGGGATGCATCCTCTCGCACGTGTTTTTGCTCGACTAGCCATGCGCATCCCAAAAAACCTGCGCATGCGCATCCCACAAAACCTGCGCATGCGCATCCCACAAAACCTCGCACGTGTTTTTGCTCGACTAGCCATGCGCATCCCAAAAAACCTGCGCATGCGCATCCCACATAACCTCGCACGTGTTTTTACTCGACTAGCCTGCGGGATGCATCCTCTCGCACGTGTTTTTACTCGACTAGCCTGCGGGATGCATCCTCTCGCACGTGTTTTTACTCGACTACCCTGCGGGATGCATCCTCTCGCACGTGTTTTTGCTCGACTAGCCATGCGCATCCCAAAAAACCTGCGCATGCGCATCCCACAAAACCTGCGCATGCGCATCCCACAAAACCTCGCACGTGTTTTTACTCGACTAGCCTGCGGGATGCATCCTCTCGCACGTGTTTTTACTCGACTAGCCTGCGGGATGCATCCTCTCGCACGTGTTTTTACTCGACTAGCCTGCGGGATGCATCCTCTCGCACGTGTTTCACTCGACTAGCCCGGCGGGATGCATCCTCTCGCACGTGTTTTTACTCGACTAGCCTGCAGGATGCATCCTCTCGCACGTGTTTTTGCTCGACTAGCCATGCGCATCCCAAAAAACCTGCGCATGCGCATCCCACAAAACCTGCGCATGCGCATCCCACAAAACCTCGCACGTGTTTTTACTCGACTAGCCTGCGGGATGCATCCTCTCGCACGTGTTTTTACTCGACTAGCCTGCGGGATGCATCCTCTCGCACGTGTTTCACTCGACTAGCCCGGCGGGATGCATCCTCTCGCACGTGTTTTTACTCGACTAGCCTGCAGGATGCATCCTCTCGCACGTGTTTTTACTCGACTAGCCTGCGGGATGCATCCTCTCGCACGTGTTTTTGCTCGACTAGCCATGCGCATCCCAAAAAACCTGCGCATGCGCATCCCAAAAAACCTGCGCATGCGCATCCCAAAAAACCTGCGCATGCGCATCCCAAAAAACCTGCGCATGCGCATCCCACAAAACCTGCGCATGCGCATCCCACAAAACCTCGCACGTGTTTTTACTCGACTAGCCTGCGGGATGCATCCTCTCGCACGTGTTTTTGCTCTACTAGCCTGCGGGATGCATCCTCTCGCACGTGTTTTTGCTCGACTAGCCTGCGGGATGCATCCTCTCGCACGTGTTTGTGCTCGACTAGCCTGCGGGATGCATCCTCTCGCACGTGTTTTTACTCGACTAGCCTGCGGGATGCATCCTCTCGCACGTGTTTTTGCTCGACTAGCCTGCGGGATGCATCCTCTCGCACGTGTTTTTGCTCGACTAGCCTGCGGGATGTATCCTCTCGCACGTGTTTTTAGTCGACTAGCCTGCAGGATGCATCCTCTCGCACGTGTTTTTACTCGACTAGCCAGCGGGATGCATCCTCTCGCACGTGTTTTTACTCGACTACCCTGCGGGATGCATCCTCTCGCACGTGTTTTTGCTCGACTAGCCATGCGCATCCCAAAAAACCTGCGCATGCGCATCCCACAAAACCTCGCACGTGTTTTTACTCGACTAGCCTGCGGGATGCATCCTCTCGCACGTGTTTTTACTCGACTAGCCTGCGGGATGCATCCTCTCGCACGTGTTTTTACACGACTACCCTGCGGGATGCATCCTCTCGCACGTGTTTTTGCTCGACTAGCCATGCGCATCCCAAAAAACCTGCGCATGCGCATCCCACAAAACCTCGCACGTGTTTTTACTCGACTAGCCTGCGGGATGCATCCTCTCGCACGTGTTTTTACTCGACTAGCCTGCGGGATGCATCCTCTCGCACGTGTTTTTACTCGACTACCCTGCGGGATGCATCCTCTCGCACGTGTTTTTGCTCGACTAGCCATGCGCATCCCAAAAAACCTGCGCATGCGCATCCCACAAAACCTGCGCATGCGCATCCCACAAAACCTCGCACGTGTTTTTACTCGACTAGCCTGCGGGATGCATCCTCTCGCACGTGTTTTTGCTGGACTAGCCTGCGGGATGCATCCTCTCGCACGTGTTTTTGCTCGACTAGGCATGCGCATCCCAAAAAACCTGCGCATGCGCATCCCAAAAAACCTGCGCATGCGCATCCCACAAAACCTCGCACGTGTTTTTACTCGACTAGCCTGCGGGATGCATCCTCTCGCACGTGTTTTTACTCGACTAGCCTGCGGGATGCATCCTCTCGCACGTGTTTTTACTCGACTAGCCTGCGGGATGCATCCTCTCGCACGTGTTTTTACACGACTAGCCTGCGGGATGCATCCTCTCGCACGTGTTTTTACTCGACTACCCTGCGGGATGCATCCTCTCGCACATGTTTTTGCTCGACTAGCCATGCGCATCCCAAAAAACCTGCGCATGCGCATCCCACAAAACCTCGCACGTGTTTTTACTCGACTAGCCTGCGGGAGGCATCCTCTCGCACGTGTTTTTACTCGACTAGCCTGCAGGATGCATCCTCTCGCACGTGTTTTTGCTCGACTAGCCATGCGCATCCCAAAAAACCTGCGCATGCGCATCCCAAAAAACCTGCGCATGCGCATCCCACAAAACCTCGCACGTGTTTTTACTCGACTAGCCTGCGGGATGCATCCTCTCGCACGTGTTTTTGCTCGACTAGCCTGCGGGATGCATCCTCTCGCACGTGTTTTTGCTCGACTAGCCATGCGCATCCCAAAAAACCTGCGCATGCGCATCCCACAAAACCTGCGCATGCGCATCCCACAAAACCTCGCACGTGTTTTTACTCGACTAGCCTGCGGGATGCATCCTCTCGCACGTGTTTTTGCTCGACTAGCCTGCGGGATGCATCCTCTCGCACGTGTTTTTGCTCGACTAGCCATGCGCATCCCAAAAAACCTGCGCATGCGCATCCCACAAAACCTCGCACGTGTTTTTACTCGACTAGCCTGCGGGATGCATCCTCTCGCACGTGTTTTTACTCGACTAGCCTGCGGGATGCATCCTCTCGCACGTGTTTTTACTCGACTAGCCTGCGGGATGCATCCTCTCGCACGTGTTTTTGCTGGACTAGCCTGCGGGATGCATCCTCTCGCACGTGTCTTTGCTCGACTAGGCATGCGCATCCCAAAAAACCTGCGCATGCGCATCCCAAAAAACCTGCGCATGCGCATCCCACAAAACCTGCGCATGCGCATCCCACAAAACCTCGCACGTTTTTTACTCGACTAGTCTGCGGGATGCATCCTCTCGCACGTGTTTTTACTCGACTAGCCTGCGGGATGCATCCTCTCGCACGTGTTTTTACTCGACTAGCCTGCGGGATGCATCCTCTCGCACGTGTTTTTACTCGACTAGATTGCGGGATGCATCCTCTCGCACGTGTTTTTGCTCGACTAGCCATGCGCATCCCAAAAAACCTGCGCATGCGCATCCCACAAAACCTCGCACGTGTTTTTACTCGACTAGCCTGCGGGATGCATCCTCTCGCACGTGTTTTTGCTCGACTAGCCTGCGGGATGCATCCTCTCGCACGTGTTTTTGCTCGACTAGCCTGCGGGATGCATCCTCTCGCACGTGTTTGTGCTCGACTAGCCTGCGGGATGCATCCTCTCGCACGTGTTTTTACTCGACTAGCCTGCGGGATGCATCCTCTCGCACGTGTTTTTGCTCGACTAGCCTGCGGGATGCATCCTCTCGCACGTGTTTTTGCTCGACTAGCCTGCGGGATGCATCCTCTCGCACGTGTTTTTGCTCGACTAGCCTGCGGGATGCATCCTCTCGCACGTGTTTGTGCTCGACTAGCCTGCGGGATGCATCCTCTCGCACGTGTTTTTACTCGACTAGCCTGCGGGATGCATCCTCTCGCACATGTTTTTGCTCGACTAGCCTGCGGGATGCATCCTCTCGCACGTGTTTTTGCTCGACTAGCCTGCGGGATGCATCCTCTCGCACGTGTTTTTACTCGACTAGCCTGCAGGATGCATCCACTCGCACGTGTTTTTACTCGACTAGCCTGCGGGATGCATCCTCTCGCACGTGTTTTTGCTCGACTAGCCATGCGCATCCCAAAAAACCTGCGCATGCGCATCCCAAAAAACCTGCGCATGCGCATCCCACAAAACCTCGCACGTGTTTTTACTCGACTAGCCTGCGGGATGCATCCTCTCGCACGTGTTTTTGCTCGACTAGCCTGCGGGATGCATCCTCTCGCACGTGTTTTTACTCGACTACCCTGCGGGATGCATCCTCTCGCACGTGTTATTGCTCGACTAGCCATGCGCATCCCAAAAAACCTGCGCATGCGCATCCCACAAAACCTGCGCATGCGCATCCCACAAAACCTCGCACGTGTTTTTGCTCGACTAGCCATGCGCATCCCAAAAAACCTGCGCATGCGCATCCCACAAAACCTCGCACGTGTTTTTACTCGACTAGCCTGCGGGATGCATCCTCTCGCACGTGTTTTTACTCGACTAGCCTGCGGGATGCATCCTCTCGCACGTGTTTTTACTCGACTACCCTGCGGGATGCATCCTCTCGCACGTGTTTTTGCTCGACTAGCCATGCGCATCCCAAAAAACCTGCGCATGCGCATCCCACAAAACCTGCGCATGCGCATCCCACAAAACCTCGCACGTGTTTTTACTCGACTAGCCTGCGGGATGCATCCTCTCGCACGTGTTTTTACTCGACTAGCCTGCGGGATGCATCCTCTCGCACGTGTTTTTACTCGACTAGCCCGGCGGGATGCATCCTCTCGCACGTGTTTTTACTCGACTAGCCTGCGGGATGCATCCTCTCGCACGTGTTTTTACTCGACTAGCCTGCGGGATGCATCCTCTCGCACGTGTTTTTACTCGACTAGCCTGCGGGATGCATCCTCTCGCACGTGTTTTTACTCGACTAGCCTGCGGGATGCATCCTCTCGCACGTGTTTTTGCTGGACTAGCCTGCGGGATGCATCCTCTCGCACGTGTCTTTGCTCGACTAGGCATGCGCATCCCAAAAAACCTGCGCATGCGCATCCCAAAAAACCTGCGCATGCGCATCCCACAAAACCTGCGCATGCGCATCCCACAAAACCTCGCACGTTTTTTACTCGACTAGTCTGCGGGATGCATCCTCTCGCACGTGTTTTTACTCGACTAGCCTGCGGGATGCATCCTCTCGCACGTGTTTTTACTCGACTAGCCTGCGGGATGCATCCTCTCGCACGTGTTTTTACTCGACTAGATTGCGGGATGCATCCTCTCGCACGTGTTTTTGCTCGACTAGCCATGCGCATCCCAAAAAACCTGCGCATGCGCATCCCACAAAACCTCGCACGTGTTTTTACTCGACTAGCCTGCGGGATGCATCCTCTCGCACGTGTTTTTGCTCGACTAGCCTGCGGGATGCATCCTCTCGCACGTGTTTTTGCTCGACTAGCCTGCGGGATGCATCCTCTCGCACGTGTTTGTGCTCGACTAGCCTGCGGGATGCATCCTCTCGCACGTGTTTTTACTCGACTAGCCTGCGGGATGCATCCTCTCGCACGTGTTTTTGCTCGACTAGCCTGCGGGATGCATCCTCTCGCACGTGTTTTTGCTCGACTAGCCTGCGGGATGCATCCTCTCGCACGTGTTTTTGCTCGACTAGCCTGCGGGATGCATCCTCTCGCACGTGTTTGTGCTCGACTAGCCTGCGGGATGCATCCTCTCGCACGTGTTTTTACTCGACTAGCCTGCGGGATGCATCCTCTCGCACATGTTTTTGCTGGACTAGCCTGCGGGATGCATCCTCTCGCACGTGTTTTTGCTCGACTAGCCTGCGGGATGCATCCTCTCGCACGTGTTTTTACTCGACTAGCCTGCAGGATGCATCCACTCGCACGTGTTTTTACTCGACTAGCCTGCGGGATGCATCCTCTCGCACGTGTTTTTGCTCGACTAGCCATGCGCATCCCAAAAAACCTGCGCATGCGCATCCCAAAAAACCTGCGCATGCGCATCCCACAAAACCTCGCACGTGTTTTTACTCGACTAGCCTGCGGGATGCATCCTCTCGCACGTGTTTTTGCTCGACTAGCCTGCGGGATGCATCCTCTCGCACGTGTTTTTACTCGACTACCCTGCGGGATGCATCCTCTCGCACGTGTTTTTACTCGACTAGATTGCGGGATGCATCCTCTCGCACGTGTTTTTGCTCGACTAGCCATGCGCATCCCAAAAAACCTGCGCATGCGCATCCCACAAAACCTCGCACGTGTTTTTACTCGACTAGCCTGCGGGATGCATCCTCTCGCACGTGTTTTTGCTCGACTAGCCTGCGGGATGCATCCTCTCGCACGTGTTTTTGCTCGACTAGCCTGCGGGATGCATCCTCTCGCACGTGTTTGTGCTCGACTAGCCTGCGGGATGCATCCTCTCGCACGTGTTTTTACTCGACTAGCCTGCGGGATGCATCCTCTCGCACGTGTTTTTGCTCGACTAGCCTGCGGGATGCATCCTCTCGCACGTGTTTTTGCTCGACTAGCCTGCGGGATGCATCCTCTCGCACGTGTTTTTGCTCGACTAGCCTGCGGGATGCATCCTCTCGCACGTGTTTGTGCTCGACTAGCCTGCGGGATGCATCCTCTCGCACGTGTTTTTACTCGACTAGCCTGCGGGATGCATCCTCTCGCACATGTTTTTGCTCGACTAGCCTGCGGGATGCATCCTCTCGCACGTGTTTTTGCTCGACTAGCCTGCGGGATGCATCCTCTCGCACGTGTTTTTACTCGACTAGCCTGCAGGATGCATCCACTCGCACGTGTTTTTACTCGACTAGCCTGCGGGATGCATCCTCTCGCACGTGTTTTTGCTCGACTAGCCATGCGCATCCCAAAAAACCTGCGCATGCGCATCCCAAAAAACCTGCGCATGCGCATCCCACAAAACCTCGCACGTGTTTTTACTCGACTAGCCTGCGGGATGCATCCTCTCGCACGTGTTTTTGCTCGACTAGCCTGCGGGATGCATCCTCTCGCACGTGTTTTTACTCGACTACCCTGCGGGATGCATCCTCTCGCACGTGTTATTGCTCGACTAGCCATGCGCATCCCAAAAAACCTGCGCATGCGCATCCCACAAAACCTGCGCATGCGCATCCCACAAAACCTCGCACGTGTTTTTGCTCGACTAGCCATGCGCATCCCAAAAAACCTGCGCATGCGCATCCCACAAAACCTGCGCATGCGCATCCCACAAAACCTCGCACGTGTTTTTACTCGACTAGCCTGCGGGATGCATCCTCTCGCACGTGTTTTTACTCGACTAGCCTGCGGGATGCATCCTCTCGCACGTGTTTTTACTCGACTAGCCCGGCGGGATGCATCCTCTCGCACGTGTTTTTACTCGACTAGCCTGCGGGATGCATCCTCTCGCACGTGTTTTTACTCGACTAGCCTGCGGTATGCATCCTCTCGCACGTGTTTTTGCTGGACTAGCCTGCGGGATGCATCCTCTCGCACGTGTTTTTGCTCGACTAGGCATGCGCATCCCAAAAAACCTGCGCATGCGCATCCCACAAAACCTCGCACGTGTTTTTGCTCGACTAGCCTGCGGGATGCATCCTCTCGCACGTGTTTTTGCTCGACTAGCCTGCGGGATGCATCCTCTCGCACTTGTTTTTGCTCGACTAGCCATGCGCATCCCAAAAAACCTGCGCATGCGCATCCCAAAAAACCTGCGCATGCGCATCCCACAAAACCTGCGCATGCGCATCCCACAAAACCTCGCACGTGTTTTTACTCGACTAGCCTGCGGGATGCATCCTCTCGCACGTGTTTTTACTCGACTAGCCTGCGGGATGCATCCTCTCGCACGTGTTTTTACTCGACTAGCCTGCGGGATGCATCCTCTCGCACGTGTTTTTACTCGACTAGCCTGCGGTATGCATCCTCTCGCACGTGTTTTTGCTGGACTAGCCTGCGGGATGCATCCTCTCGCACGTGTTTTTGCTCGACTAGGCATGCGCATCCCAAAAAACCTGCGCATGCGCATCCCACAAAACCTCGCACGTGTTTTTGCTCGACTAGCCTGCGGGATGCATCCTCTCGCACGTGTTTTTGCTCGACTAGCCTGCGGGATGCATCCTCTCGCACGTGTTTTTGCTCGACTAGCCATGCGCATCCCAAAAAACCTGCGCATGCGCATCCCAAAAAACCTGCGCATGCGCATCCCACAAAACCTCGCACGTGTTTTTACTCGACTAGCCTGCGGGATGCATCCTCTCGCACGTGTTTTTGCTCGACTAGCCTGCGGGATGCATCCTCTCGCACGTGTTTTTACTCGACTACCCTGCGGGATGCATCCTCTCGCACGTGTTATTGCTCGACTAGCCATGCGCATCCCAAAAAACCTGCGCATGCGCATCCCACAAAACCTGCGCATGCGCATCCCACAAAACCTCGCACGTGTTTTTGCTCGACTAGCCATGCGCATCCCAAAAAACCTGCGCTTGCGCATCCCACAAAACCTCGCACGTGTTTTTACTCGACTAGCCTGCGGGATGCATCCTCTCGCACGTGTTTTTACTCGACTAGACTGCGGGATGCATCCTCTCGCACGTGTTTTTACTCGACTACCCTGCGGGATGCATCCTCTCGCACGTGTTTTTGCTCGACTAGCCATGCGCATCCCAAAAAACCTGCGCATGCGCATCCCACAAAACCTGCGCATGCGCATCCCACAAAACCTCGCACGTGTTTTTACTCGACTAGCCTGCGGGATGCATCCTCTCGCACGTGTTTTTACTCGACTAGCCTGCGGGATGCATCCTCTCGCACGTGTTTTTACTCGACTAGCCCGGCGGGATGCATCCTCTCGCACGTGTTTTTACTCGACTAGCCTACAGGATGCATCCTCTCGCACGTGTTTTTACTCGACTAGCCTGCGGGATGCATCCTCTCGCACTTGTTTTTGCTCGACTAGCCATGCGCATCCCAAAAAACCTGCGCATGCGCATCCCAAAAAACCTGCGCATGCGCATCCCACAAAACCTGCGCATGCGCATCCCACAAAACCTCGCACGTGTTTTTACTCGACTAGCCTGCGGGATGCATCCTCTCGCACGTGTTTTTACTCGACTAGCCTGCGGGATGCATCCTCTCGCACGTGTTTTTACTCGACTAGCCTGCGGGATGCATCCTCTCGCACGTGTTTTTACTCGACTAGCCTGCGGGATGCATCCTCTCGCACGTGTTTTTACTCGACTAGCCTGCGGGATGCATCCTCTCGCACGTGTTTTTACTCGACTAGCCTGCGGTATGCATCCTCTCGCACGTGTTTTTGCTGGACTAGCCTGCGGGATGCATCCTCTCGCACGTGTTTTTGCTCGACTAGGCATGCGCATCCCAAAAAACCTGCGCATGCGCATCCCACAAAACCTCGCACGTGTTTTTGCTCGACTAGCCTGCGGGATGCATCCTCTCGCACGTGTTTTTGCTCGACTAGCCTGCGGGATGCATCCTCTCGCACGTGTTTTTACTCGACTAGCCTGCAGGATGCATCCTCTCGCACGTGTTTTTACTCGACT
This sequence comes from Lasioglossum baleicum, assembly GCF_051020765.1. Lineage (NCBI taxonomy): Eukaryota > Metazoa > Arthropoda > Insecta > Hymenoptera > Halictidae > Lasioglossum > Lasioglossum baleicum. Next base: position 97,731 of record NW_027469402.1, on the reverse strand, counting down.
AGCCTGCGGGATGCATCCTCTCGCACGTGTTTTTGCTCGACTAGCCATGCGCATCCCAAAAAACCTGCGCATGCGCATCCCACAAAACCTGCGCATGCGCATCCCACAAAACCTCGCACGTGTTTTTACTCGACTAGCCTGCGGGATGCATCCTCTCGCACGTGTTTTTGCTCTACTAGCCTGCGGGATGCATACTCTCGCACGTGTTTTTGCTCGACTAGCCTGCGGGATGCATCCTCTCGCACGTGTTTGTGCTCGACTAGCCTGCGGGATGCATCCTCTCGCACGTGTTTTTACTCGACTAGCCTGCGGGATGCATCCTCTCGCACGTGTTTTTGCTCGACTAGCCTGCGGGATGCATCCTCTCGCACGTGTTTTTGCTCGACTAGCCTGCGGGATGTATCCTCTCGCACGTGTTTTTAGTCGACTAGCCTGCAGGATGCATCCTCTCGCACGTGTTTTTACTCGACTAGCCAGCGGGATGCATCCTCTCGCACGTGTTTTTACTCGACTACCCTGCGGGATGCATCCTCTCGCACGTGTTTTTGCTCGACTGGCCATGCGCATCCCAAAAAACCTGCGCATGCGCATCCCACAAAACCTCGCACGTGTTTTTACTCGACTAGCCTGCGGGATGCATCCTCTCGCACGTGTTTTTACTCGACTAGCCTGCGGGATGCATCCTCTCGCACGTGTTTTTACTCGACTAGCCTGCGGGATGCATCCTCTCGCACGTGTTTTTACTCGACTAGCCTGCGGGATGCATCCTCTCGCACGTGTTTTTACACGACTAGCCTGTGGGATGCATCCTCTCGCACGTGTTTTTACTCGACTACCCTGCGGGATGCATCCTCTCGCACATGTTTTTGCTCGACTAGCCATGCGCATCCCAAAAAACCTGCGCATGCGCATCCCACAAAACCTCGCACGTGTTTTTACTCGACTAGCCTGCGGGATGCATCCTCTCGCACGTGTTTTTACTCGACTAGCCTGCGGGATGCATCCTCTCGCACGTGTTTTTACTCGACTACCCTGCGGGATGCATCCTCTCGCACGTGTTTTTGCTCGACTAGCCATGCGCATCCCAAAAAACCTGCGCATGCGCATCCCAAAAAACCTGCGCATGCGCATCCCACAAAACCTCGCACGTGTTTTTACTCGACTAGCCTGCGGGATGCATCCTCTCGCACGTGTTTTTACTCGACTAGCCTGCGGGATGCATCCTCTCGCACGTGTTTTTCCTCGACTAGCCATGCGCATCCCAAAAAACCTGCGCATGCGCATCCCACAAAACCTCGCACGTGTTTTTACTCGACTAGCCTGCGGGATGTATCCTCTCGCACGTGTTTTTAGTCGACTAGCCTGCAGGATGCATCCTCTCGCACGTGTTTTTACTCGACTAGCCAGCGGGATGCATCCTCTCGCACGTGTTTTTACTCGACTACCCTGCGGGATGCATCCTCTCGCACGTGTTTTTGCTCGACTGGCCATGCGCATCCCAAAAAACCTGCGCATGCGCATCCCACAAAACCTCGCACGTGTTTTTACTCGACTAGCCTGTGGGATGCATCCTCTCGCACGTGTTTTTACTCGACTAGCCTGCGGGATGCATCCTCTCGCACGTGTTTTTACTCGACTAGCCTGCGGGATGCATCCTCTCGCACGTGTTTTTACTCGACTAGCCTGCGGGATGCATCCTCTCGCACGTGTTTTTACACGACTAGCCTGTGGGATGCATCCTCTCGCACGTGTTTTTACTCGACTACCCTGCGGGATGCATCCTCTCGCACATGTTTTTGCTCGACTAGCCATGCGCATCCCAAAAAACCTGCGCATGCGCATCCCACAAAACCTCGCACGTGTTTTTACTCGACTAGCCTGCGGGATGCATCCTCTCGCACGTGTTTTTACTCGACTAGCCTGCGGGATGCATCCTCTCGCACGTGTTTTTACTCGACTACCCTGCGGGATGCATCCTCTCGCACGTGTTTTTGCTCGACTAGCCATGCGCATCCCAAAAAACCTGCGCATGCGCATCCCACAAAACCTCGCACGTGTTTTTACTCGACTAGCCTGCGGGATGCATCCTCTCGCACGTGTTTTTACTCGACTAGCCTGCGGGATGCATCCTCTCGCACGTGTTTTTCCTCGACTAGCCATGCGCATCCCAAAAAACCTGCGCATGCGCATCCCAAAAAACCTGCGCATGCGCCTCCCACAAAACCTGCGCATGCGCATCCCACAAAACCTCGCACGTGTTTTTACTCGACTAGCCTGCGGGATGCATCCTCTCGCACGTGTTTTTGCTCGACTAGCCTGCGGGATGCATCCTCTCGCACGTGTTTTTCCTCGACTAGCCATGCGCATCCCAAAAAACCTGCGCATGCGCATCCCAAAAAACCTGCGCATGCGCCTCCCACAAAACCTGCGCATGCGCATCCCACAAAACCTCGCACGTGTTTTTACTCGACTAGCCTGCGGGATGCATCCTCTCGCACGTGTTTTTACTCGACTAGCCTGCGGGATGCATCCTCTCGCACGTGTTTTTACTCGACTACCCTGCGGGATGCATCCTCTCGCACGTGTTTTTGCTCGACTAGCCATGCGCATCCCAAAAAACCTGCGCATGCGCATCCCAAAAAACCTGCGCATGCGCATCCCACAAAACCTCGCACGTGTTTTTACTCGACTAGCCTGCGGGATGCATCCTCTCGCACGTGTTTTTACTCGACTAGCCTGCGGGATGCATCCTCTCGCACGTGTTTTTCCTCGACTAGCCATGCGCATCCCAAAAAACCTGCGCATGCGCATCCCACAAAACCTCGCACGTGTTTTTACTCGACTAGCCTGCGGGATGTATCCTCTCGCACGTGTTTTTAGTCGACTAGCCTGCAGGATGCATCCTCTCGCACGTGTTTTTACTCGACTAGCCAGCGGGATGCATCCTCTCGCACGTGTTTTTACTCGACTACCCTGCGGGATGCATCCTCTCGCACGTGTTTTTGCTCGACTGGCCATGCGCATCCCAAAAAACCTGCGCATGCGCATCCCACAAAACCTCGCACGTGTTTTTACTCGACTAGCCTGTGGGATGCATCCTCTCGCACGTGTTTTTACTCGACTAGCCTGCGGGATGCATCCTCTCGCACGTGTTTTTACTCGACTAGCCTGCGGGATGCATCCTCTCGCACGTGTTTTTACTCGACTAGCCTGCGGGATGCATCCTCTCGCACGTGTTTTTACACGACTAGCCTGTGGGATGCATCCTCTCGCACGTGTTTTTACTCGACTACCCTGCGGGATGCATCCTCTCGCACATGTTTTTGCTCGACTAGCCATGCGCATCCCAAAAAACCTGCGCATGCGCATCCCACAAAACCTCGCACGTGTTTTTACTCGACTAGCCTGCGGGATGCATCCTCTCGCACGTGTTTTTACTCGACTAGCCTGCGGGATGCATCCTCTCGCACGTGTTTTTACTCGACTACCCTGCGGGATGCATCCTCTCGCACGTGTTTTTGCTCGACTAGCCATGCGCATCCCAAAAAACCTGCGCATGCGCATCCCACAAAACCTCGCACGTGTTTTTACTCGACTAGCCTGCGGGATGCATCCTCTCGCACGTGTTTTTACTCGACTAGCCTGCGGGATGCATCCTCTCGCACGTGTTTTTCCTCGACTAGCCATGCGCATCCCAAAAAACCTGCGCATGCGCATCCCAAAAAACCTGCGCATGCGCCTCCCACAAAACCTGCGCATGCGCATCCCACAAAACCTCGCACGTGTTTTTACTCGACTAGCCTGCGGGATGCATCCTCTCGCACGTGTTTTTGCTCGACTAGCCTGCGGGATGCATCCTCTCGCACGTGTTTTTCCTCGACTAGCCATGCGCATCCCAAAAAACCTGCGCATGCGCATCCCAAAAAACCTGCGCATGCGCCTCCCACAAAACCTGCGCATGCGCATCCCACAAAACCTCGCACGTGTTTTTACTCGACTAGCCTGCGGGATGCATCCTCTCGCACGTGTTTTTACTCGACTAGCCTGCGGGATGCATCCTCTCGCACGTGTTTTTACTCGACTACCCTGCGGGATGCATCCTCTCGCACGTGTTTTTGCTCGACTAGCCATGCGCATCCCAAAAAACCTGCGCATGCGCATCCCAAAAAACCTGCGCATGCGCATCCCACAAAACCTCGCACGTGTTTTTACTCGACTAGCCTGCGGGATGCATCCTCTCGCACGTGTTTTTACTCGACTAGCCTGCGGGATGCATCCTCTCGCACGTGTTTTTCCTCGACTAGCCATGCGCATCCCAAAAAACCTGCGCATGCGCATCCCACAAAACCTCGCACGTGTTTTTACTCGACTAGCCTGCGGGATGTATCCTCTCGCACGTGTTTTTAGTCGACTAGCCTGCAGGATGCATCCTCTCGCACGTGTTTTTACTCGACTAGCCAGCGGGATGCATCCTCTCGCACGTGTTTTTACTCGACTACCCTGCGGGATGCATCCTCTCGCACGTGTTTTTGCTCGACTGGCCATGCGCATCCCAAAAAACCTGCGCATGCGCATCCCACAAAACCTCGCACGTGTTTTTACTCGACTAGCCTGTGGGATGCATCCTCTTGCACGTGTTTTTACTCGACTAGCCTGCGGGATGCATCCTCTCGCACGTGTTTTTACTCGACTAGCCTGCGGGATGCATCCTCTCGCACGTGTTTTTACTCGACTAGCCTGCGGGATGCATCCTCTCGCACGTGTTTTTACACGACTAGCCTGTGGGATGCATCCTCTCGCACGTGTTTTTACTCGACTACCCTGCGGGATGCATCCTCTCGCACATGTTTTTGCTCGACTAGCCATGCGCATCCCAAAAAACCTGCGCATGCGCATCCCACAAAACCTCGCACGTGTTTTTACTCGACTAGCCTGCGGGATGCATCCTCTCGCACGTGTTTTTACTCGACTAGCCTGCGGGATGCATCCTCTCGCACGTGTTTTTACTCGACTACCCTGCGGGATGCATCCTCTCGCACGTGTTTTTGCTCGACTAGCCATGCGCATCCCAAAAAACCTGCGCATGCGCATCCCACAAAACCTCGCACGTGTTTTTACTCGACTAGCCTGCGGGATGCATCCTCTCGCACGTGTTTTTACTCGACTAGCCTGCGGGATGCATCCTCTCGCACGTGTTTTTCCTCGACTAGCCATGCGCATCCCAAAAAACCTGCGCATGCGCATCCCAAAAAACCTGCGCATGCGCCTCCCACAAAACCTGCGCATGCGCATCCCACAAAACCTCGCACGTGTTTTTACTCGACTAGCCTGCGGGATGCATCCTCTCGCACGTGTTTTTGCTCGACTAGCCTGCGGGATGCATCCTCTCGCACGTGTTTTTGCTCGACTAGCCATGCGCATCCCAAAAAACCTGCGCATGCGCATCCCACAAAACCTCGCACGTGTTTTTACTCGACTAGCCTGCGGGATGCATCCTCTCGCACGTGTTTTTGCTCGACTAGCCTGCGGGATGCATCCTCTCGCACGTGTTTTTGCTCGACTAGCCATGCGCATCCCAAAAAACCTGCGCATGCGCATCCCACAAAACCTCGCACGTGTTTTTACTCGACTAGCCTGCGGGATGCATCCTCTCGCACGTGTTTTTACTCGACTAGCCTGCGGGATGCATCCTCTCGCACGTGTTTTTACTCGACTAGCCTGCGGGATGCATCCTCTCGCACGTGTTTTTGCTGGACTAGCCTGCGGGATGCATCCTCTCGCACGTGTCTTTGCTCGACTAGGCATGCGCATCCCAAAAAACCTGCGCATGCGCATCCCAAAAAACCTGCGCATGCGCATCCCACAAAACCTCGCACGTGTTTTTACTCGACTAGCCTGCGGGATGCATCCTCTCGCACGTGTTTTTGCTCGACTAGCCTGCGGGATGCATCCTCTCGCACGTGTTTTTACTCGACTACCCTGCGGGATGCATCCTCTCGCACGTGTTTTTGCTCGACTAGCCATGCGCATCCCAAAAAACCTGCGCATGCGCATCCCACAAAACCTCGCACGTGTTTTTGCTCGACTAGCCATGCGCATCCCAAAAAACCTGCGCATGCGCATCCCACAAAACCTGCGCATGCGCATCCCACAAAACCTCGCACGTGTTTTTACTCGACTAGCCTGCGGGATGCATCCTCTCGCACGTGTTTTTACTCGACTAGCCTGCGGGATGCATCCTCTCGCACGTGTTTTTGCTTGACTAGCCTGCGGGATGCATCCTCTCGCACGTGTTTTTGCTCGACTAGCCATGCGCATCCCAAAAAACCTGCGCATGCGCATCCCACAAAACCTGCGCATGCGCATCCCACAAAACCTCGCACGTGTTTTTACTCGACTAGCCTGCGGGATGCATCCTCTCGCACGTGTTTTTACTCGACTAGCCTGCGGGATGCATCCTCTCGCACGTGTTTTTACTCGACTAGCCTGCGGGATGCATCCTCTCGCACGTGTTTTTACTCGACTAGCCTGCGGGATGCATCCTCTCGCACGTGTTTTTACTCGACTAGCCTGCGGGATGCATCCTCTCGCACGTGTTTTTACTCGACTAGCCTGCGGGATGCATCCTCTCGCACGTGTTTTTGCTCGACTAGCCATGCGCATCCCAAAAAACCTGCGCATGCGCATCCCACAAAACCTGCGCATGCGAATCCCACAAAACCTCGCACGTGTTTTTACTCGACTAGCCTGCGGGATGCATCCTCTCGCACGTGTTTTTGCTCTACTAGCCTGCGGGATGCATCCTCTCGCACGTGTTTTTGCTCGACTAGCCTGCGGGATGCATCCTCTCGCACGTGTTTGTGCTCGACCAGCCTGCGGGATGCATTCTCTCGCACGTGTTTTTACTCGACTAGCCTGCGGGATGCATCCTCTCGCACGTGTTTTTGCTCGACTAGCCTGCGGGATGCATCCTCTCGCACGTGTTTTTGCTCGACTAGCCTGCGGGATGCATCCTCTCGCACGTGTTTTTACTCGACTAGCCTGCAGGATGCATCCTCTCGCACGTGTTTTTACTCGACTAGCCTGCGGGATGCATCCTCTCGCACGTGTTTTTACTCGACTACCCTGCGGGATGCATCCTCTCGCACGTGTTTTTACTCGACTAGCCATGCGCATCCCAAAAAACCTGCGCATGCGCATCCCACAAAACCTCGCACGTGTTTTTACTCGACTAGCCTGCGGGATGCATCCTCTCGCACGTGTTTTTACTCGACTAGCCTGCAGGATGCATCCTCTCGCACGTGTTTTTACTCGACTAGCCTGCGGGATGCATCCTCTCGCACGTGTTTTTACTCGACTAGCCTGCGGGATGCATCCTCTCGCACGTGTTTTTGCTGGACTAGCCTGCGGGATGCATCCTCTCGCACGTGTTTTTGCTCGACTAGGTATGCGCATCCCAAGAAACCTGCGCATGCGCATCCCAAAAAACCTGCGCATGCGCATCCCACAAAACCTGCGCATGCGCATCCCACAAAACCTCGCACGTGTTTTTACTCGGCTAGCCTGCGGGATGCATCCTCTCGCACGTGTTTTTACTCGACTAGCCTGCGGGATGCATCCTCTCGCACGTGTTTTTACTCGACTAGCCTGCGGGATCCATCCTCTCGCACGTGTTTTTACACGACTAGCCTGCGGGATGCATCCTCTCGCACGTGTTTTTACTCGACTACCCTGCGGGATGCATCCTCTCGCACGTGTTTTTGCTCGACTAGCCATGCGCATCCCAAAAAACCTGCGCATGCGCATCCCACAAAACCTCGCACGTGTTTTTACTCGACTAGCCTGCGGGATGCATCCTCTCGCACGTGTTTTTACTCGACTAGCCTGCGGGATGCATCCTCTCGCACGTGTTTTTACTCGACTAGCCTGCGGGATGCATCCTCTCGCACGTGTTTTTGCTCGACTAGCCATGCGCATCCCAAAAAACCTGCGCATGCGCATCCCACAAAACCTGCGCATGCGCATCCCACAAAACCTCGCACGTGTTTTTACTCGACTAGCCTGCGGGATGCATCCTCTCGCACGTGTTTTTACTCGACTAGCCTGCAGGATGCATCCTCTCGCACGTGTTTTTACTCGACTAGCCTGCGGGATGCATCCTCTCGCACGTGTTTTTGCTCGACTAGCCATGCGCATCCCAAAAAACCTGCGCATGCGCATCCCAAAAAACCTGCGCATGCGCATCCCACAAAACCTCGCACGTGTTTTTACTCGACTAGCCTGCGGGATGCATCCTCTCGCACGTGTTTTTACTCGACTAGCCTGCGGGATGCATCCTCTCGCACGTGTTTTTACTCGACTAGCCTGCGGGATGCATCCTCTCGCACGTGTTTTTGCTCGACTAGCCTGCGGGATGTATCCTCTCGCACGTGTTTTTGCTCGACTAGGCATGCGCATCCCAAAAAACCTGCGCATGCGCATCCCAAAAAACCTGCGCATGCGCATACCACAAAACCTGCGCATGCGCATCCCACAAAACCTCGCACGTGTTTTTACTCGACTAGCCTGCGGGATGCATCCTCTCGCACGTGTTTTTCCTCGACTAGCCATGCGCATCCCAAAAAACCTGCGCATGCGCATCCCACAAAACCTCGCACGTGTTTTTACTCGACTAGCCTGCGGGATGCATCCTCTCGCACGTGTTTTTCCTCGACTAGCCATGCGCATCCCAAAAAACCTGCGCATGCGCATCCCACAAAACCTGCTCATGCGCATCCCACAAAACCTCGCACGTGTTTTTACTCGACTAGCCTGCGGGATGCATCCTCTCGCACGTGTTTTTACTCGACTAGCCTGCGGGATGCATCCTCTCGCACGTGTTTTTACTCGACTAGCCTGCGGGATGCATCCTCTCGCACGTGTTTTTACTCGACTAGCCTGCGGGATGCATCCTCTCGCACGTGTTTTTACTCGACTAGCCTGCGGGATGCATCCTCTCGCACGTGTTTTTACTCGACTAGCCTGCGGGATGCATCCTCTCGCACGTGTTTTTGCTCGACTAGCCATGCGCATCCCAAAAAACCTGCGCATGCGCATCCCACAAAACCTGCGCATGCGCATCCCACAAAACCTCGCACGTGTTTTTACTCGACTAGCCTGCGGGATGCATCCTCTCGCACGTGTTTTTGCTCTACTAGCCTGCGGGATGCATCCTCTCGCACGTGTTTTTGCTCGACTAGCCTGCGGGATGCATCCTCTCGCACGTGTTTGTGCTCGACCAGCCTGCGGGATGCATTCTCTCGCACGTGTTTTTACTCGACTAGCCTGCGGGATGCATCCTCTCGCACGTGTTTTTGCTCGACTAGCCTGCGGGATGCATCCTCTCGCACGTGTTTTTGCTCGACTAGCCTGCGGGATGCATCCTCTCGCACGTGTTTTTACTCGACTAGCCTGCAGGATGCATCCTCTCGCACGTGTTTTTACTCGACTAGCCTGCGGGATGCATCCTCTCGCACGTGTTTTTACTCGACTACCCTGCGGGATGCATCCTCTCGCACGTGTTTTTACTCGACTAGCCATGCGCATCCCAAAAAACCTGCGCATGCGCATCCCACAAAACCTCGCACGTGTTTTTACTCGACTAGCCTGCGGGATGCATCCTCTCGCACGTGTTTTTACTCGACTAGCCTGCAGGATGCATCCTCTCGCACGTGTTTTTACTCGACTAGCCTGCGGGATGCATCCTCTCGCACGTGTTTTTACTCGACTAGCCTGCGGGATGCATCCTCTCGCACGTGTTTTTGCTGGACTAGCCTGCGGGATGCATCCTCTCGCACGTGTTTTTGCTCGACTAGGTATGCGCATCCCAAGAAACCTGCGCATGCGCATCCCAAAAAACCTGCGCATGCGCATCCCACAAAACCTGCGCATGCGCATCCCACAAAACCTCGCACGTGTTTTTACTCGGCTAGCCTGCGGGATGCATCCTCTCGCACGTGTTTTTACTCGACTAGCCTGCGGGATGCATCCTCTCGCACGTGTTTTTACTCGACTAGCCTGCGGGATGCATCCTCTCGCACGTGTTTTTACACGACTAGCCTGCGGGATGCATCCTCTCGCACGTGTTTTTACTCGACTACCCTGCGGGATGCATCCTCTCGCACGTATTTTTACTCGACTAGCCTGCGGGATGCATCCTCTCGCACGTGTTTTTGCTCGACTAGCCATGCGCATCCCAAAAAACCTGCGCATGCGCATCCCACAAAACCTGCGCATGCGCATCCCACAAAACCTCGCACGTGTTTTTACTCGACTAGCCTGCGGGATGCATCCTCTCGCACGTGTTTTTGCTCGACTAGCCTGCGGGATGCATCCTCTCGCACGTGTTTTTGCTCGACTAGCCTGCGGGATGCATCCTCTCGCACGTGTTTGTGCTCGACTAGCCTGCGGGATGCATCCTCTCGCACGTGTTTTTACTCGACTAGCCTGCGGGATGCATCCTCTCGCACGTGTTTTTGCTCGACTAGCCTGCGGGATGCATCCTCTCGCACGTGTTTTTGCTCGACTAGCCTGCGGGATGCATCCTCTCGCACGTGTTTGTGCTCGACTAGCCTGCGGGATGCATCCTCTCGCACGTGTTTTTACTCGACTAGCCTGCGGGATGCATCCTCTCGTACGTGTTTTTGCTCGACTAGCCTGCGGGATGCATCCTCTCGCACGTGTTTTTGCTCGACTAGCCTGCGGGATGCATCCTCTCGCACGTGTTTTTACTCGACTAGCCTGCAGGATGCATCCTCTCGCACGTGTTTTTACTCGACTAGCCTGCGGGATGCATCCTCTCGCACGTGTTTTTGCTCGACTAGCCATGCGCATCCCAAAAAACCTGCGCATGCGCATCCCAAAAAACCTGCGCATGCGCATCCCACAAAACCTCGCACGTGTTTTTACTCGACTAGCCTGCGGGATGCATCCTCTCGCACGTGTTTTTACTCGACTAGCCTGCAGGATGCATCCTCTCGCACGTGTTTTTACTCGACTAGCCCGGCGGGATGCATCCTCTCGCACGTGTTTTTACTCGACTAGCCTGCAGGATGCATCCTCTCGCACGTGTTTTTACTCGACTAGCCTGCGGGATGCATCCTCTCGCACGTGTTTTTGCTCGACTAGCCATGCGCATCCCAAAAAACCTGCGCATGCGCATCCCAAAAAACCTGCGCATGCGCATCCCACAAAACCTGCGCATGCGCATCCCACAAAACCTGCGCATGCGCATCACACAAAACCTCGCACGTGTTTTTACTCGACTAGCCTGCGGGATGCATCCTCTCGCACGTGTTTTTACTCGACTAGCCTGCGGGATGCATCCTCTCGCACGTGTTTTTACTCGACTAGCCTGCGGGATGCATCCTCTCGCACGTGTTTTTGCTGGACTAGCCTGCGGGATGCATCCTCTCGCACGTGTTTTTGCTCGACTAGGCATGCGCATCCCAAAAAACCTGCGCATGCGCATCCCAAAAAACCTGCGCATGCGCATCCCAAAAAACCTGCGCATGCGCATCCCACAAAACCTGCGCATGCGCATCCCACAAACCCTCGCACGTGTTTTTACTCGACTAGCCTGCGGGATGCATCCTCTCGCACGTGTTTTTACTCGACTAGCCTGCGGGATGCATCCTCTCGCACGTGTTTTTACTCGACTAGCCTGCGGGATGCATCCTCTCGCACGTGTTTTTACTCGACTAGCCTGCGGGATGCATCCTCTCGCACGTGTTTTTACTCGACTAGCCTGCGGGATGCATCCTCTCGCACGTGTTTTTACTCGACTAGCCTGCGGGATGCATCCTCTCGCACGTGTTTTTACTCGACTAGCCATGCGCATCCCAAAAAACCTGCGCATGCGCATCCCACAAAACCTGCGCATGCGCATCCCACAAAACCTCGCACGTGTTTTTACTCGACTAGCCTGCAGGATGCATCCTCTCGCACGTGTTTTTACTCGACTAGCCTGCGGGATGCATCCTCTCGCACGTGTTTTTGCTGGACTAGCCAGCGGGATGCATCCTCTCGCACGTGTTTTTGCTCGACTAGGCATGCGCATCCCAAAAAACCTGCGCATGCGCATCCCAAAAAACCTGCCCATGCGCATCCCACAAAACCTGCGCATGCGCATCCCACAAAACCTCGCACGTGTTTTTACTCGACTAGCCTGCGGGATGCATCCTCTCGCACGTGTTTTTACTCGACTAGCCTGCGGGATGCATCCTCTCGCACGTGTTTTTACTCGACTAGCCTGCGGGATGCATCCTCTCGCACGTGTTTTTACTCGACTACCCTGCGGGATGCATCCTCTCGCACGTGTTTTTGCTCGACTAGCCATGCGCATCCCAAAAAACCTGCGCATGCGCATCCCACAAAACCTCGCACGTGTTTTTACTCGACTAGCCTGCGGGATGCATCCTCTCGCACGTGTTTTTACTCGACTACCCTGCGGGATGCATCCTCTCGCACGTGTTTTTGCTCGACTAGCCATGCGCATCCCAAAAAACCTGCGCATGCGCATCCCACAAAACCTGCGCATGCGCATCCCACAAAACCTCGCACGTGTTTTTACTCGACTAGCCTGCGGGATGCATCCTCTCGCACGTGTTTTTACTCGACTAGCCTGCGGGATGCATCCTCTCGCACGTGTTTTTACTCGACTAGCCTGCGGGATGCATCCTCTCGCACGTGTTTTTGCTGGACTAGCCTGCGGGATGCATCCTCTCGCACGTGTTTTTGCTCGACTAGGCATGCGCATCCCAAAAAACCTGCGCATGCGCATCCCACAAAACCTGCGCATGCGCTTCCCACAAAACCTCGCACGTGTTTTTACTCGACTAGCCTGCGGGATGCATCCTCTAGCACGTGTTTTTACTCGACTAGCCTGCGGGATGCATCCTCTCGCACGTGTTTTTGCTCGACTAGCCATGCGCATCCCAAAAAACCTGCGCATGCGCATCCCACAAAACCTGCGCATGCGCATCCCACAAAACCTCGCACGTGTTTTTACTCGACTAGCCTGCGGGATGCATCCTCTCGCACGTGTTTTCACTCGACTAGCCTGCGGGATGCATCCTCTCGCACGTGTTTTTGCTGGACTAGCCTGCGGGATGCATCCTCTCGCACGTGTTTTTGCTCGACTAGGCATGCGCATCCCAAAAAACCTGCGCATGCGCATCCCAAAAAACCTGCCCATGCGCATCCCACAAAACCTGCGCATGCGCATCCCACAAAACCTCGCACGTGTTTTTACTCGACTAGCCTGCGGGATGCATCCTCTCGCACGTGTTTTTACTCGACTAGCCTGCGGGATGCATCCTCTCGCACGTGTTTTTACTCGACTAGCCTGCGGGATGCATCCTCTCGCACGTGTTTTTACACGACTAGCCTGCGGGATGCATCCTCTCGCACGTGTTTTTACTCGACTACCCTGCGGGATGCATCCTCTCGCACGTGTTTTTGCTCGACTAGCCATGCGCATCCCAAAAAACCTGCGCATGCGCATCCCACAAAACCTCGCACGTGTTTTTACTCGACTAGCCTGCGGGATGCATCCTCTCGCACGTGTTTTTACTCGACTACCCTGCGGGATGCATCCTCTCGCACGTGTTTTTGCTCGACTAGCCATGCGCATCCCAAAAAACCTGCGCATGCGCATCCCACAAAACCTCACACGTGTTTTTACTCGACTAGCCTGCGGGATGCATCCTCTCGCACGTGTTTTTACTCGACTAGCCTGCGGGATGCATCCTCTCGCACGTGTTTTTACTCGACTAGCCTGCGGGATGTATCCTCTCGCACGTGTTTTTGCTGGACTAGCCTGCGGGATGCATCCTCTCGCACGTGTTTTTGCTCGACTAGCCTGCGGGATGCATCCTCTCGCACGTGTTTTTACTCGACTAGCCTGCGGGATGCATCCTCTCGCACGTGTTTTTACTCGACTAGCCTGCGGGATGCATCCTCTCGCACGTGTTTTTACTCGACTAGCCTGCGGGATGCATCCTCTCGCACGTGTTTTTGCTCGACTAGCCATGCGCATCCCAAAAAACCTGCGCATGCGCATCCCACAAAACCTGCGCATCCCACAAAACCTCGCACGTGTTTTTACTCGACTAGCCTGCGGGATGCATCCTCTCGCACGTGTTTTTGCTCGACTAGCCTGCGGGATGCATCCTCTCGCACGTGTTTTTGCTCGACTAGCCTGCGGGATGCATCCTCTCGCACGTGTTTGTGCTCGACTAGCCTGCGGGATGCATCCTCTCGCACGTGTTTTTACTCGACTAGCCTGCGGGATGCATCCTCTCGCACGTGTTTTTGCTCGACTAGCCTGCGGGATGCATCCTCTCGCACGTGTTTTTGCTCGACTAGCCATGCGCATCCCAAAAAACCTGCGCATGCGCATCCCAAAAAACCTGCGCATGCGCCTCCCACAAAACCTGCGCATGCGCATCCCACAAAACCTCGCACGTGTTTTTACTCGACTAGCCTGCGGGATGCATCCTCTCGCACGTGTTTTTGCTCGACTAGCCTGCGGGATGCATCCTCTCGCACGTGTGTTTGCTCGACCAGCCATGCGCATCCCAAAAAACCTGCGCATGCGCATCCCACAAACCCTGCGCATGAGCATCCCACAAAACCTCGCACGTGTTTTTACTCGACTAGCCTGCGGGATGCATCCTCTCGCACGTGTTTTTGCTCGACTAGCCTGCGGGATGCATCCTCTCGCACGTGTTTTTGCTCGACTAGCCATGCGCATCCCAAAAAACCTGCGCATGCGCATCCCACAAAACCTCGCACGTGTTTTTACTCGACTAGCCTGCGGGATGCATCCTCTCGCACGTGTTTTTACTCGACTAGCCTGCGGGATGCATCCTCTCGCACGTGTTTTCACTCGACTAGCCTGCGGGATGCATCCTCTCGCACGTGTTTTTGCTGGACTAGCCTGCGGGATGCATCCTCTCGCACGTGTTTTTACTCGACTACCCTGCGGGATGCATCCTCTCGCACGTGTTTTTGCTCGACTAGCCATGCGCATCCCAAAAAACCTGCGCATGCGCATCCCACAAAACCTCGCACGTGTTTTTACTCGACTAGCCTGCGGGATGCATCCTCTCGCACGTGTTTTTACTCGACTACCCTGCGGGATGCATCCTCTCGCACGTGTTTTTGCTCGACTAGCCATGCGCATCCCAAAAAACCTGCGCATGCGCATCCCACAAAACCTCACACGTGTTTTTACTCGACTAGCCTGCGGGATGCATCCTCTCGCACGTGTTTTTACTCGACTAGCCTGCGGGATGCATCCTCTCGCACGTGTTTTTACTCGACTAGCCTGCGGGATGTATCCTCTCGCACGTGTTTTTGCTGGACTAGCCTGCGGGATGCATCCTCTCGCACGTGTTTTTGCTCGACTAGCCTGCGGGATGCATCCTCTCGCACGTGTTTTTACTCGACTAGCCTGCGGGATGCATCCTCTCGCACGTGTTTTTACTCGACTAGCCTGCGGGATGCATCCTCTCGCACGTGTTTTTACTCGACTAGCCTGCGGGATGCATCCTCTCGCACGTGTTTTTGCTCGACTAGCCATGCGCATCCCAAAAAACCTGCGCATGCGCATCCCACAAAACCTGCGCATCCCACAAAACCTCGCACGTGTTTTTACTCGACTAGCCTGCGGGATGCATCCTCTCGCACGTGTTTTTGCTCGACTAGCCTGCGGGATGCATCCTCTCGCACGTGTTTTTGCTCGACTAGCCTGCGGGATGCATCCTCTCGCACGTGTTTGTGCTCGACTAGCCTGCGGGATGCATCCTCTCGCACGTGTTTTTACTCGACTAGCCTGCGGGATGCATCCTCTCGCACGTGTTTTTGCTCGACTAGCCTGCGGGATGCATCCTCTCGCACGTGTTTTTGCTCGACTAGCCATGCGCATCCCAAAAAACCTGCGCATGCGCATCCCAAAAAACCTGCGCATGCGCCTCCCACAAAACCTGCGCATGCGCATCCCACAAAACCTCGCACGTGTTTTTACTCGACTAGCCTGCGGGATGCATCCTCTCGCACGTGTTTTTGCTCGACTAGCCTGCGGGATGCATCCTCTCGCACGTGTGTTTGCTCGACCAGCCATGCGCATCCCAAAAAACCTGCGCATGCGCATCCCACAAACCCTGCGCATGAGCATCCCACAAAACCTCGCACGTGTTTTTACTCGACTAGCCTGCGGGATGCATCCTCTCGCACGTGTTTTTGCTCGACTAGCCTGCGGGATGCATCCTCTCGCACGTGTTTTTGCTCGACTAGCCATGCGCATCCCAAAAAACCTGCGCATGCGCATCCCACAAAACCTCGCACGTGTTTTTACTCGACTAGCCTGCGGGATGCATCCTCTCGCACGTGTTTTTACTCGACTAGCCTGCGGGATGCATCCTCTCGCACGTGTTTTTACTCGACATGCCTGCGGGATGCATCCTCTCGCACGTGTTTTTGCTGGACTAGCCTGCGGGATGCATCCTCTCGCACGTGTCTTTGCTCGACTAGGCATGCGCATCCCAAAAAACCTGCGCATGCGCATCCCACAAAACCTGCGCATGCGCATCCCACAAAACCTCGCACGTGTTTTTACTCGACTAGTCTGCGGGATGCATCCTCTCGCACGTGTTTTTACTCGACTAGCCTGCGGGATGCATCCTCTCGCACGTGTTTTTGCTCGACTAGCCTGCGGGATGCATCCTCTCGCACGTGTTTGTGCTCGACTAGCCTGCGGGATGCATCCTCTCGCACGTGTTTTTACTCGACTAGCCTGCGGGATGCATCCTCTCGCACGTGTTTTTGCTCGACTAGCCATGCGCATCCCAAAAAACCTGCGCATGCGCATCCCACAAAACCTCGCACGTGTTTTTACTCGACTAGCCTGCGGGATGCATCCTCTCGCACGTGTTTTTACTCGACTAGCCTGCGGGATGCATCCTCTCGCACGTGTTTTTACTCGACTAGCCTGCGGGATGCATCCTCTCGCACGTGTTTTTGCTGGACTAGCCTGCGGGATGCATCCTCTCGCACGTGTCTTTGCTCGACTAGGCATGCGCATCCCAAAAAACCTGCGCATGCGCATCCCACAAAACCTCGCACGTGTTTTTACTCGACTAGTCTGCGGGATGCATCCTCTCGCACGTGTTTTTACTCGACTAGCCTGCGGGATGCATCCTCTCGCACGTGTTTTTGCTCGACTAGCCTGCGGGATGCATCCTCTCGCACGTGTTTGTGCTCGACTAGCCTGCGGGATGCATCCTCTCGCACGTGTTTTTACTCGACTAGCCTGCGGGATGCATCCTCTCGCACGTGTTTTTACTCGACTAGCCTGCGGGATGCATCCTCTCGCACGTGTTTTTGCTCGACTAGCCATGCGCATCCCAAAAAACCTGCGCATGCGCATCCCACAAAACCTCGCACGTGTTTTTACTCGACTAGCCTGCGGGATGCATCCTCTCGCACGTGTTTTTGCTCGACTAGCCTGCGGGATGCATCCTCTCGCACGTGTTTTTGCTCGACTAGGCATGCGCATCCCAAAAAACCTGCGCATGCGCATCCCAAAAAACCTGCGCATGCGCATCCCAAAAAACCTGCGCATGCGCATCCCACAAAACCTGCGCATGCGCATCCCACAAAACCTCGCACGTGTTTTTACTCGACTAGCCTGCGGGATGCATCCTCTCGCACGTGTTTTTGCTCTACTAGCCTGCGGGATGCATCCTCTCGCACGTGTTTTGGCTCGACTAGCCTGCGGGATGCATCCTCTCGCACGTGTTTTTACTCGACTACCCTGCGGGATGCATCCTCTCGCACGTGTTTTTGCTCGACTAGCCATGCGCATCCCAAAAAACCTGCGCATGCGCATCCCACAAAACCTCGCACGTGTTTTTGCTCGACTAGCCTGCGGGATGCATCCTCTCGCACGTGTTTTTACTCGACTACCCTGCGGGATGCATCCTCTCGCACGTGTTTTTGCTCGACTAGCCATGCGCATCCCAAAAAACCTGCGCATGCGCATCCCACAACACCTCGCACGTGTTTTTACTCGACTAGCCTGCGGGATGCATCCTCTCGCACGTGTTTTTACTCGACTAGCCTGCGGGATGCATCCTCTCGCACGTTTTTTTGCTGGACTAGCCTGCGGGATGCATCCTCTCGCACGTGTTTTTGCTCGACTAGGCATGCGCATCCCAAAAAACCTGCGCATGCGCATCCCAAAAAACCTGCCCATGCGCATCCCACAAAACCTGCGCATGCGCATCCCACAAAACCTCGCACGTGTTTTTACTCGACTAGCCTGCGGGATGCATCCTCTCGCACGTGTTTTTACTCGACTAGCCTGCGGGATGCATCCTCTCGCACGTGTTTTTACTCGACTAGCCTGCGGGATGCATCCTCTCGCACGTGTTTTTACACGACTAGCCTGCGGGATGCATCCTCTCGCACGTGTTTTTACTCGACTACCCTTTGGGATGCATCCTCTCGCACGTGTTTTTGCTCTACTAGCCTGCGGGATGCATCCTCTCGCACGTGTTTTTGCTCGACTAGCCTGCGGGATGCATCCTCTCGCACGTGTTTTTACTCGACTACCCTGCGGGATGCATCCTCTCGCACGTGTTTTTGCTCGACTAGCCATGCGCATCCCACAAAACCTCGCACGTGTTTTTACTCGACTAGCCTGCGGGATGCATCCTCTCGCACGTGTTTTTACTCGACTAGCCTGCGGGATGCATCCTCTCGCACGTGTTTTTGCTGGACTAGCCTGCGGGATGCATCCTCTCGCACGTGTTTTTGCTCGACTAGGCATGCGCATCCCAAAAAACCTGCGCATGCGCATCCCACAAAACCTCGCACGTGTTTTTACTCGACTAGCCTGCGGGATGCATCCTCTCGCACGTGTTTTTACTCGACTAGCCTGCGGGATGCATCCTCTCGCACGTGTTTTTACTCGACTAGCCTGCGGGATGCATCCTCTCGCACGTGTTTTTACTCGACTAGCCTGCGGGATGCATCCTCTCGCACGTGTTTTTACACGACTAGCCTGCGGGATGCATCCTCTCGCACGTGTTTTTACTCGACTAGCCTGCGGGATGCATCCTCTCGCACGTGTTTTTGCTCGACTAGCCTGCGGGATGCATCCTCTCGCACGTGTTTGTGCTCGACTAGCCTGCGGGATGCATCCTCTCGCACGTGTTTTTACTCGACTAGCCTGCGGGATGCATCCTCTCGCACGTGTTTTTGCTCGACTAGCCTGCGGGATGCATCCTCTCGCACGTGTTTTTGCTCGACTAGCCTGCGGGATGCATCCTCTCGCACGTGTTTGTGCTCGACTAGCCTGCGGGATGCATCCTCTCGCACGTGTTTTTACTCGACTAGCCTGCGGGATGCATCCTCTCGCACGTGTTTTTGCTCGACTAGCCTGCGGGATGCATCCTCTCGCACGTGTTTTTACTCGACTACCCTGCGGGATGCATCCTCTCGCACGTGTTTTTGCTCGACTAGCCATGCGCATCCCAAAAAACCTGCGCATGCGCATCCCACAAAACCTCGCACGTGTTTTTACTCGACTAGCCTGCGGGATGCATCCTCTCGCACGTGTTTTTGCTCGACTAGCCTGCGGGATGCATCCTCTCGCACGTGTTTGTGCTCGACTAGCCTGCGGGATGCATCCTCTCGCACGTGTTTTTACTCGACTAGCCTGCGGGATGCATCCTCTCGCACGTGTTTTTGCTCGACTAGCCTGCGGGATGCATCCTCTCGCACGTGTTTTTACTCGACTAGCCTGCGGGATGCATCCTCTCGCACGTGTTTTTGCTCGACTAGCCTGCGGGATGCATCCTCTCGCACGTGTTTTTACTCGACTACCCTGCGGGATGCATCCTCTCGCACGTGTTTTTGCTCGACTAGGCATGCGCATCGCAAAAAACCTGCGCATGCGCATCCCAAAAAACCTGCGCATGCGCATCCCACAAAACCTGCGCATGCGCATCCCACAAACCCTCGCACGTGTTTTTACTCGACTAGCCTGCGGGATGCATCCTCTCGCACGTGTTTTTACTCGACTAGCCTGCGGGATGCATCCTCTCGCACGTGTTTTTACTCGACTAGCCTGCGGGATGCATCCTCTCGCACGTGTTTTTACTCGACTAGCCTGCGGGATGCATCCTCTCGCACGTGTTTTTACTCGACTAGCCTGCGGGATGCATCCTCTCGCACGTGTTTTTACTCGACTAGCCTGCGGGATGCATCCTCTCGCACGTGTTTTTGCTCGACTAGCCATGCGCATCCCAAAAAACCTGCGCATGCGCATCCCACAAAACCTGCGCATGCGCATCCCACAAAACCTCGCACGTGTTTTTACTCGACTAGCCTGCGGGATGCATCCTCTCGCACGTGTTTTTGCTCTACTAGCCTGCGGGATGCATCTTCTCGCACGTGTTTTTGCTCGACTAGCCTGCGGGATGCATCCTCTCGCACGTGTTTTTACTCGACTACCCTGCGGGATGCATCCTCTCGCACGTGTTTTTGCTCGACTAGCCATGCGCATCCCAAAAAACCTGCGCATGCGCATCCCACAAAACCTCGCACGTGTTTTTACTCGACTAGCCTGCGGGATGCATCCTCTCGCACGTGTTTTTACTCGACTAGCCTGCGGGATGCATCCTCTCGCACGTGTTTTTGCTGGACTAGCCTGCGGGATGCATCCTCTCGCACGTGTTTTTGCTCGACTAGGCATGCGCATCCCAAAAAACCTGCGCATGCGCATCCCAAAAAACCTGCCCATGCGCATCCCACAAAACCTGCGCATGCGCATCCCACAAACCCTCGCACGTGTTTTTACTCGACTAGCCTGCGGGATGCATCCTCTCGCACGTGTTTTTACTCGACTAGCCTGCGGGATGCATCCTCTCGCACGTGTTTTTACTCGACTAGCCTGCGGGATGCATCCTCTCGCACGTGTTTTTACACGACTAGCCTGCGGGATGCATCCTCTCGCACGTGTTTTTACTCGACTACCCTGCGGGATGCATCCTCTCGCACGTGTTTTTGCTCGACTAGCCATGCGCATCCCAAAAAACCTGCGCATGCGCATCCCACAAAACCTCGCACGTGTTTTTACTCGACTAGCCTGCGGGATGCATCCTCTCGCACGTGTTTTTACTCGACTAGCCTGCGGGATGCATCCTCTCGCACGTGTTTTTACTCGACTACCCTGCGGGATGCATCCTCTCGCACGTGTTTTTGCTCGACTAGCCTGCGGGATGCATCCTCTCGCACGTGTTTGTGCTCGACTAGCCTGCGGGATGCATCCTCTCGCACGTGTTTTTACTCGACTAGCCTGCGGGATGCATCCTCTCGCACGTGTTTTTGCTCGACTAGCCTGCGGGATGCATCCTCTCGCACGTGTTTTTGCTCGACTAGCCTGCGGGATGCATCCTCTCGCACGTGTTTGTGCTCGACTAGCCTGCGGGATGCATCCTCTCGCACGTGTTTTTACTCGACTAGCCTGCGGGATGCATCCTCTCGTACGTGTTTTTGCTCGACTAGCCTGCGGGATGCATCCTCTCGCACGTGTTTTTGCTCGACTAGCCTGCGGGATGCATCCTCTCGCACGTGTTTTTACTCGACTAGCCTGCAGGATGCATCCTCTCGCACGTGTTTTTACTCGACTAGCCTGCGGGATGCATCCTCTCGCACGTGTTTTTGCTCGACTAGCCATGCGCATCCCAAAAAACCTGCGCATGCGCATCCCAAAAAACCTGCGCATGCGCATCCCACAAAACTGCGCATGCGCATCCCACAAAACCTCGCACGTGTTTTTACTCGACTAGCCTGCGGGATGCATCCTCTCGCACGTGTTTTTACTCGACTAGCCTGCAGGATGCATCCTCTCGCACGTGTTTTTACTCGACTAGCCCGGCGGGATGCATCCTCTCGCACGTGTTTTTACTCGACTAGCCTGCAGGATGCATCCTCTCGCACGTGTTTTTACTCGACTAGCCTGCGGGATGCATCCTCTCGCACGTGTTTTTGCTCGACTAGCCATGCGCATCCCAAAAAACCTGCGCATGCGCATCCCAAAAAACCTGCGCATGCGCATCCCACAAAACCTGCGCATGCGCATCCCACAAAACCTGCGCATGCGCATCACACAAAACCTCGCACGTGTTTTTACTCGACTAGCCTGCGGGATGCATCCTCTCGCACGTGTTTTTACTCGACTAGCCTGCGGGATGCATCCTCTCGCACGTGTTTTTACTCGACTAGCCTGCGGGATGCATCCTCTCGCACGTGTTTTTGCTGGACTAGCCTGCGGGATGCATCCTCTCGCACGTGTTTTTGCTCGACTAGGCATGCGCATCCCAAAAAACCTGCGCATGCGCATCCCAAAAAACCTGCGCATGCGCATCCCAAAAAACCTGCGCATGCGCATCCCACAAAACCTGCGCATGCGCATCCCACAAACCCTCGCACGTGTTTTTACTCGACTAGCCTGCGGGATGCATCCTCTCGCACGTGTTTTTACTCGACTAGCCTGCGGGATGCATCCTCTCGCACGTGTTTTTACTCGACTAGCCTGCGGGATGCATCCTCTCGCACGTGTTTTTACTCGACTAGCCTGCGGGATGCATCCTCTCGCACGTGTTTTTACTCGACTAGCCTGCGGGATGCATCCTCTCGCACGTGTTTTTACTCGACTAGCCTGCGGGATGCATCCTCTCGCACGTGTTTTTACTCGACTAGCCATGCGCATCCCAAAAAACCTGCGCATGCGCATCCCACAAAACCTGCGCATGAGCATCCCACAAAACCTCGCACGTGTTTTTACTCGACTAGCCTGCGGGATGCATCCTCTCGCACGTGTTTTTGCTCGACTAGCCTGCGGGATGCATCCTCTCGCACGTGTGTTTGCTCGACCAGCCATGCGCATCCCAAAAAACCTGCGCATGCGCCTCCCACAAAACCTGCGCATGCGCATCCCACAAAACCTCGCACGTGTTTTTACTCGACTAGCCTGCGGGATGCATCCTCTCGCACGTGTTTTTGCTCGACTAGCCTGCGGGATGCATCCTCTCGCACGTGTGTTTGCTCGACCAGCCATGCGCATCCCAAAAAACCTGCGCATGCGCATCCCACAAAACCTGCGCATGAGCATCCCACAAAACCTCGCACGTGTTTTTACTCGACTAGCCTGCGGGATGCATCCTCTCGCACGTGTTTTTGCTCGACTAGCCTGCGGGATGCATCCTCTCGCACGTGTTTTTGCTCGACTAGCCATGCGCATCCCAAAAAACCTGCGCATGCGCATCCCACAAAACCTCGCACGTGTTTTTACTCGACTAGCCTGCGGGATGCATCCTCTCGCACGTGTTTTTACTCGACTAGCCTGCGGGATGCATCCTCTCGCACGTGTTTTTACTCGACATGCCTGCGGGATGCATCCTCTCGCACGTGTTTTTGCTGGACTAGCCTGCGGGATGCATCCTCTCGCACGTGTCTTTGCTCGACTAGGCATGCGCATCCCAAAAAACCTGCGCATGCGCATCCCACAAAACCTGCGCATGCGCATCCCACAAAACCTCGCACGTGTTTTTACTCGACTAGTCTGCGGGATGCATCCTCTCGCACGTGTTTTTACTCGACTAGCCTGCGGGATGCATCCTCTCGCACGTGTTTTTGCTCGACTAGCCTGCGGGATGCATCCTCTCGCACGTGTTTGTGCTCGACTAGCCTGCGGGATGCATCCTCTCGCACGTGTTTTTACTCGACTAGCCTGCGGGATGCATCCTCTCGCACGTGTTTTTGCTCGACTAGCCATGCGCATCCCAAAAAACCTGCGCATGCGCATCCCACAAAACCTCGCACGTGTTTTTACTCGACTAGCCTGCGGGATGCATCCTCTCGCACGTGTTTTTACTCGACTAGCCTGCGGGATGCATCCTCTCGCACGTGTTTTTACTCGACTAGCCTGCGGGATGCATCCTCTCGCACGTGTTTTTGCTGGACTAGCCTGCGGGATGCATCCTCTCGCACGTGTCTTTGCTCGACTAGGCATGCGCATCCCAAAAAACCTGCGCATGCGCATCCCACAAAACCTCGCACGTGTTTTTACTCGACTAGTCTGCGGGATGCATCCTCTCGCACGTGTTTTTACTCGACTAGCCTGCGGGATGCATCCTCTCGCACGTGTTTTTGCTCGACTAGCCTGCGGGATGCATCCTCTCGCACGTGTTTGTGCTCGACTAGCCTGCGGGATGCATCCTCTCGCACGTGTTTTTACTCGACTAGCCTGCGGGATGCATCCTCTCGCACGTGTTTTTACTCGACTAGCCTGCGGGATGCATCCTCTCGCACGTGTTTTTGCTCGACTAGCCATGCGCATCCCAAAAAACCTGCGCATGCGCATCCCAAAAAACCTGCGCATGCGCATCCCACAAAACCTCGCACGTGTTTTTACTCGACTAGCCTGCGGGATGCATCCTCTCGCACGTGTTTTTGCTCGACTAGCCTGCGGGATGCATCCTCTCGCACGTGTTTTTGCTCGACTAGGCATGCGCATTCCAAAAAACCTGCGCATGCGCATCCCAAAAAACCTGCGCATGCGCATCCCACAAAACCTGCGCATGCGCATCCCACAAAACCTCGCACGTGTTTTTACTCGACTAGCCTGCGGGATGCATCCTCTCGCACGTGTTTTTGCTCTACTAGCCTGCGGGATGCATCCTCTCGCACGTGTTTTGGCTCGACTAGCCTGCGGGATGCATCCTCTCGCACGTGTTTTTACTCGACTACCCTGCGGGATGCATCCTCTCGCACGTGTTTTTGCTCGACTAGCCATGCGCATCCCAAAAAACCTGCGCATGCGCATCCCACAAAACCTCGCACGTGTTTTTGCTCGACTAGCCTGCGGGATGCATCCTCTCGCACGTGTTTTTACTCGACTACCCTGCGGGATGCATCCTCTCGCACGTGTTTTTGCTCGACTAGCCATGCGCATCCCAAAAAACCTGCGCATGCGCATCCCACAACACCTCGCACGTGTTTTTACTCGACTAGCCTGCGGGATGCATCCTCTCGCACGTGTTTTTACTCGACTAGCCTGCGGGATGCATCCTCTCGCACGTTTTTTTGCTGGACTAGCCTGCGGGATGCATCCTCTCGCACGTGTTTTTGCTCGACTAGGCATGCGCATCCCAAAAAACCTGCGCATGCGCATCCCAAAAAACCTGCCCATGCGCATCCCACAAAACCTGCGCATGCGCATCCCACAAAACCTCGCACGTGTTTTTACTCGACTAGCCTGCGGGATGCATCCTCTCGCACGTGTTTTTACTCGACTAGCCTGCGGGATGCATCCTCTCGCACGTGTTTTTACACGACTAGCCTGCGGGATGCATCCTCTCGCACGTGTTTTTACTCGACTACCCTTTGGGATGCATCCTCTCGCACGTGTTTTTGCTCTACTAGCCTGCGGGATGCATCCTCTCGCACGTGTTTTTGCTCGACTAGCCTGCGGGATGCATCCTCTCGCACGTGTTTTTACTCGACTACCCTGCGGGATGCATCCTCTCGCACGTGTTTTTGCTCGACTAGCCATGCGCATCCCACAAAACCTCGCACGTGTTTTTACTCGACTAGCCTGCGGGATGCATCCTCTCGCACGTGTTTTTACTCGACTAGCCTGCGGGATGCATCCTCTCGCACGTGTTTTTGCTGGACTAGCCTGCGGGATGCATCCTCTCGCACGTGTTTTTGCTCGACTAGGCATGCGCATCCCAAAAAACCTGCGCATGCGCATCCCACAAAACCTCGCACGTGTTTTTACTCGACTAGCCTGCGGGATGCATCCTCTCGCACGTGTTTTTACTCGACTAGCCTGCGGGATGCATCCTCTCGCACGTGTTTTTACTCGACTAGCCTGCGGGATGCATCCTCTCGCACGTGTTTTTACTCGACTAGCCTGCGGGATGCATCCTCTCGCACGTGTTTTTACACGACTAGCCTGCGGGATGCATCCTCTCGCACGTGTTTTTACTCGACTAGCCTGCGGGATGCATCCTCTCGCACGTGTTTTTGCTCGACTAGCCTGCGGGATGCATCCTCTCGCACGTGTTTGTGCTCGACTAGCCTGCGGGATGCATCCTCTCGCACGTGTTTTTACTCGACTAGCCTGCGGGATGCATCCTCTCGCACGTGTTTTTGCTCGACTAGCCTGCGGGATGCATCCTCTCGCACGTGTTTTTGCTCGACTAGCCTGCGGGATGCATCCTCTCGCACGTGTTTGTGCTCGACTAGCCTGCGGGATGCATCCTCTCGCACGTGTTTTTACTCGACTAGCCTGCGGGATGCATCCTCTCGCACGTGTTTTTGCTCGACTAGCCTGCGGGATGCATCCTCTCGCACGTGTTTTTACTCGACTACCCTGCGGGATGCATCCTCTCGCACGTGTTTTTGCTCGACTAGCCATGCGCATCCCAAAAAACCTGCGCATGCGCATCCCACAAAACCTCGCACGTGTTTTTACTCGACTAGCCTGCGGGATGCATCCTCTCGCACGTGTTTTTGCTCGACTAGCCTGCGGGATGCATCCTCTCGCACGTGTTTGTGCTCGACTAGCCTGCGGGATGCATCCTCTCGCACGTGTTTTTACTCGACTAGCCTGCGGGATGCATCCTCTCGCACGTGTTTTTGCTCGACTAGCCTGCGGGATGCATCCTCTCGCACGTGTTTGTGCTCGACTAGCCTGCGGGATGCATCCTCTCGCACGTGTTTTTACTCGACTAGCCTGCGGGATGCATCCTCTCGCACGTGTTTTTGCTCGACTAGCCTGCGGGATGCATCCTCTCGCACGTGTTTTTACTCGACTACCCTGCGGGATGCATCCTCTCGCACGTGTTTTTGCTCGACTAGGCATGCGCATCGCAAAAAACCTGCGCATGCGCATCCCAAAAAACCTGCGCATGCGCATCCCACAAAACCTGCGCATGCGCATCCCACAAACCCTCGCACGTGTTTTTACTCGACTAGCCTGCGGGATGCATCCTCTCGCACGTGTTTTTACTCGACTAGCCTGCGGGATGCATCCTCTCGCACGTGTTTTTACTCGACTAGCCTGCGGGATGCATCCTCTCGCACGTGTTTTTACTCGACTAGCCTGCGGGATGCATCCTCTCGCACGTGTTTTTACTCGACTAGCCTGCGGGATGCATCCTCTCGCACGTGTTTTTACTCGACTAGCCTGCGGGATGCATCCTCTCGCACGTGTTTTTGCTCGACTAGCCATGCGCATCCCAAAAAACCTGCGCATGCGCATCCCACAAAACCTGCGCATGCGCATCCCACAAAACCTCGCACGTGTTTTTACTCGACTAGCCTGCGGGATGCATCCTCTCGCACGTGTTTTTGCTCTACTAGCCTGCGGGATGCATCTTCTCGCACGTGTTTTTGCTCGACTAGCCTGCGGGATGCATCCTCTCGCACGTGTTTTTACTCGACTACCCTGCGGGATGCATCCTCTCGCACGTGTTTTTGCTCGACTAGCCATGCGCATCCCAAAAAACCTGCGCATGCGCATCCCACAAAACCTCGCACGTGTTTTTACTCGACTAGCCTGCGGGATGCATCCTCTCGCACGTGTTTTTACTCGACTAGCCTGCGGGATGCATCCTCTCGCACGTGTTTTTGCTGGACTAGCCTGCGGGATGCATCCTCTCGCACGTGTTTTTGCTCGACTAGGCATGCGCATCCCAAAAAACCTGCGCATGCGCATCCCAAAAAACCTGCCCATGCGCATCCCACAAAACCTGCGCATGCGCATCCCACAAACCCTCGCACGTGTTTTTACTCGACTAGCCTGCGGGATGCATCCTCTCGCACGTGTTTTTACTCGACTAGCCTGCGGGATGCATCCTCTCGCACGTGTTTTTACTCGACTAGCCTGCGGGATGCATCCTCTCGCACGTGTTTTTACACGACTAGCCTGCGGGATGCATCCTCTCGCACGTGTTTTTACTCGACTACCCTGCGGGATGCATCCTCTCGCACGTGTTTTTGCTCGACTAGCCATGCGCATCCCAAAAAACCTGCGCATGCGCATCCCACAAAACCTCGCACGTGTTTTTACTCGACTAGCCTGCGGGATGCATCCTCTCGCACGTGTTTTTACTCGACTAGCCTGCGGGATGCATCCTCTCGCACGTGTTTTTACTCGACTACCCTGCGGGATGCATCCTCTCGCACGTGTTTTTGCTCGACTAGCCATGCGCATCCCAAAAAACCTGCGCATGCGCATCCCACAAAACCTGCGCATGCGCATCCCACAAAACCTCGCACGTGTTTTTACTCGACTAGCCTGCGGGATGCATCCTCTCGCACGTGTTTTTACTCGACTAGCCTGCGGGATGCATCCTCTCGCACGTGTTTTTACACGACTACCCTGCGGGATGCATCCTCTCGCACGTGTTTTTGCTCGACTAGCCATGCGCATTCCAAAAAACCTGCGCATGCGCATCCCACAAAACCTGCGCATGCGCATCCCACAAAACCTCGCACGTGTTTTTACTCGACTAGCCTGCGGGATGCATCCTCTCGCACGTGTTTTTACTCGACTAGCCTGCGGGATGCATCCTCTCGCACGTGTTTTTGCTGGACTAGCCTGCGGGATGCATTCTCTCACGTGTTTTTGCTCGACTAGGCATGCGCATCCCAAAAAACCTGCGCATGCGCATCCCACAAAACCTGCGCATGCGCATCCCACAAAACCTCGCACGTGTTTTTACTCGACTAGCCTGCGGGATGCATCCTCTCGCACGTGTTTTTACTCGACTAGCCTGCGGGATGCATCCTCTCGCACGTGTTTTTACTCGACTAGCCTGCGGGATGCATCCTCTCGCACGTGTTTTTACACGACTAGCCTGCGGGATGCATCCTCTCGCACGTGTTTTTACTCGACTACCCTGCGGGATGCATCCTCTCGCACGTGTTTTTGCTCGACTAGCCATGCGCATCCCAAAAAACCTGCGCATGCGCATCCCACAAAACCTCGCACGTGTTTTTACTCGACTAGCCTGCGGGATGCATCCTCTCGCACGTGTTTTTACTCGACTAGCCTGCGGGATGCATCCTCTCGCACGTGTTTTTACTCGACTACCCTGCGGGATGCATCCTCTCGCACGTGTTTTTGCTCGACTAGGCATGCGCATCCCAAAAAACCTGCGCATGCGCATCCCAAAAAACCTGCGCATGCGCATCCCACAAAACCTGCGCATGCGCATCCCACAAAACCTCGCACGTGTTTTTACTCGACTAGCCTGCGGGATGCATCCTCTCGCACGTGTTTTTGCTCGACTAGCCTGCGGGATGCATCCTCTCGCACGTGTTTTTGCTCGACTAGCCTGCGGGATGCATCCTCTCGCACGTGTTTGTGCTCGACTAGCCTGCAGGATGCATCCTCTCGCACGTGTTTTTACTCGACTAGCCTGCGGGATGCATCCTCTCGCACGTGTTTTTGCTCGACTAGCCATGCGCATCCCAAAAAAACATGCGCATGCGCATCCCAAAAAACCTGCGCATGCGCATCCCACAAAACCTCGCACGTGTTTTTACTCGACTAGCCTGCGGGATGCATCCCCTCGCACGTGTTTTTGCTCGACTAGCCTGCGGGATGCATCCTCTCGCACGTGTTTTTACTCGACTACCCTGCGGGATGCATCCTCTCGCACGTGTTTTTGCTCGACTAGCCATGCGCATCCCAAAAAACCTGCGCATGCGCATCCCACAAAACCTGCGCATGCGCATCCCACAAAACCTCGCACGTGTTTTTGCTCGACTAGCCATGCGCATCCCAAAAAACCTGCGCATGCGCATCCCACAAAACCTGCGCATGCGGATCCCACAAAACCTCGCACGTGTTTTTACTCGACTAGCCTGCGGGATGCATCCTCTCGCACGTGTTTTTACTCGACTAGCCTGCGGGATGCATCCTCTCGCACGTGTTGTTACTCGACTACCCTGCGGGATGCATCCGCTCGCACGTGTTTTTGCTCGACTAGCCATGCGCATCCCAAAAAACCAGCGCATGCGCATCCCACAAAACCTGCGCATGCGCATCCCACAAAACCTCGCACGTGTTTTTACTCGACTAGCCTGCGGGATGCATCCTCTCGCACGTGTTTTTACTCGACTAGCCTGCGGGATGCATCCTCTCGCACGTGTTTTTACTCGACTAGCCTGCGGGATGCATCCTCTCGCACGTGTTTTTGCTCGACTAGCCATGCGCATCCCAAAAAACCTGCGCATGCGCATCCCACAAAACCTGCGCATGCGCATCCCACAAAACCTCGCACGTGTTTTTACTCGACTAGCCTGCGGGGTGCATCCTCTCGCACGTGTTTTTGCTCTACTAGCCTGCGGGATGCATCCTCTCGCACGTGTTTTTGCTCGACTAGCCTGCGGGATGCATCCTCTCGCACGTGTTTGTGCTCGACCAGCCTGCGGGATGCATCCTCTCGCACGTGTTTTTACTCGACTAGCCTGCGGGATGCATCCTCTCGCACGTGTTTTTGCTCGACTAGCCTGCGGGATGCATCCTCTCGCACGTGTTTTTGCTCGACTAGCCTGCGGGATGCATCCTCTCGCACGTGTTTTTACTCGACTAGCCTGCAGGATGCATCCTCTCGCACGTGTTTTTACTCGACCAGCCTGCGGGATGCATCCTCTCGCACGTGTTTTTACTCGACTACCCTGCGGGATGCATCCTCTCGCACGTGTTTTTGCTCGACTAGCCATGCGCATCCCAAAAAACATGCGCATGCGCATCCCACAAAACCTCGCACGTGTTTTTACTCGACTAGCCTGCGGGATGCATCCTCTCGCACGTGTTTTTACTCGACTAGCCTGCGGGATGCATCCTCTCGCACGTGTTCTTACACGACTACCCTGCGGGATGCATCCTCTCGCACGTGTTTTTGCTCGACTAGCCATGCGCATCCCAAAAAATCTGCGCATGCGCATCCCAAAAAACCTGCGCATGCGCATCCCACAAAACCTGCGCATGCGCATCCCACAAAACCTCGCACGTGTTTTTACTCGACTAGCCTGCGGGATGCATCCTCTCGCACGTGTTTTTACTCGACTAGCCTGCGGGATGCATCCTCCCGCACGTGTTTTTACTCGACTAGCCTGCGGGAAACATCCTCTCGCACGTGTTTTTGCTCGACTAGCCTGCGGGATGCATCCTCTCGCACGTGTTTTTGCTCGACTAGCCTGCGGGACGCATCCTCTCGCATGTGTTTTTACTCGACTAGCCTGCGGGATGCATCCTCTCGCACGTGTTTTTACTCGACTAGCCTGCGGGATGCATCCTCTCGCACGTGTTTTTACTCGACTAGCCTGCGGGATGCATCCTCTCGCACGTGTTTTTACTCGACTAGCCTGCGGGATGCATCCTCTCGCACGTGTTTTTGCTCGACTAGCCATGCGCATCCCAAAAAACCTGCGCATGCGCATCCCACAAAACCTGCGCATGCGCATCCCACAAAACCTCGCACGTGTTTTTACTCGACTAGCCTGCGGGGTGCATCCTCTCGCACGTGTTTTTGCTCTACTAGCCTGCGGGATGCATCCTCTCGCACGTGTTTTTGCTCGACTAGCCTGCGGGATGCATCCTCTCGCACGTGTTTGTGCTCGACCAGCCTGCGGGATGCATCCTCTCGCACGTGTTTTTACTCGACTAGCCTGCGGGATGCATCCTCTCGCACGTGTTTTTGCTCGACTAGCCTGCGGGATGCATCCTCTCGCACGTGTTTTTGCTCGACTAGCCTGCGGGATGCATCCTCTCGCACGTGTTTTTACTCGACTAGCCTGCAGGATGCCTCCTCTCGCACGTGTTTTTACTCGACTAGCCTGCGGGATGCATCCTCTCGCACGTGTTTTTACTCGACTACCCTGCGGGATGCATCCTCTCGCACGTGTTTTTGCTCGACTAGCCATGCGCATCCCAAAAAACATGCGCATGCGCATCCCACAAAACCTCGCACGTGTTTTTACTCGACTAGCCTGCGGGATGCATCCTCTCGCACGTGTTTTTACTCGACTAGCCTGCGGGATGCATCCTCTCGCACGTGTTCTTACACGACTACCCTGCGGGATGCATCCTCTCGCACGTGTTTTTGCTCGACTAGCCATGCGCATCCCAAAAAACCTGCGCATGCGCATGCCACAAAACCTGCGCATGCGCATCCCACAAAACCTCGTGTAGGGATTTGTGTCAGGCTGGTCGAAATCAACTTGATACGAAGAACAATTCGTTTATTAATTTGAATAACACTACTTAAAATACACTAGTTCGCACTGCTGGCTTCTCTAAGCCGAAACGCTCTCTCTCTCTCTCTCTCTAACTCTCTCTCTCTCACTCTCTCTCTCTTTCTCTCTAACTAGCTCTCTAGCTTTATCTTCCTCTCTATGTATTTCGACAATCCAACGATAACTCTGTCGCTCCCGCGACCTACCTCATATTTATACCCTACTGTGATTACGCAAACATTCATACTTTCTATCTCACACATGAAGTTCGCGGTCGTTGCCTCTTACGACTCTTTCTCTCTCACTCACGCGCTCGCTCTCTCGCAATCGCTCAGTAGGGCATTCACCTGTCCCCGTGTTATTGTTTCGGCAATTCGCGGGCGACCTATTCGGCAAAACGTTTGCCGCTTTTCCGTTCTCGCTCGCTTAACCGTTGACTCCTTTAACGGTTCTGACCCCTACACTCGGCCATCCTGTGTTGATATCCGACCCCGGATATCGTCTCCAGCCTCATCTTCGCTGATATCTCCGTCCGTCGATCGAGCCCAGGGTTTCATGTGGTCCGCTGCTGTCGAGGTTCGGAAGGGCCCCTCATGGTCTCCTACCTTCTCGACGACGTACCGATCATTTCGCAGCTTCCTCGTGACTGTGTATGGACCCAGAAATTTATTGGCCACCTTTAACCCTGGCCCCTGCTGAGTGCGCTTAATCGCCACCAAGTCGTCCTCTCGGTATTCCCTCGCGACCACTCTCCTTTTGTTGTACCCCTTCCTGTTTTCTTTCTGTATCGCCTCAATGTTTTTCCTGGAACAGTCCCGTATTTCGTCCCGTTCGGTCTCGAATTGGCCGATCCATTCTCTTTCTAGGAGTTCCCGGACTTCCGGGCTGTCTCGTAGCCTGGGGTGGGTACCAAAAAGGACGCGGAACGGCGTCGTGCCTATGCTTCGGTGCATCGTCGTGTTTAGGCACTGCTGCGCTAGCTCTAACCATCTATACCACTCCTCGCGCTTCGGGTGTGCTAATTTCGTTAGCAAGGGTATAAGGGTGCGATTTACGCGCTCTACCTGACCGTTCCCTCTCGGAATGCCCGTCGTAATCAGCTGGTGCTGAATTTTCTCTTCCTCGCAGTATCTCGCGAATTCTCCCGACGTAAAGGCTGCTCCGCGGTCGGAAATAATTCGGTGTGGGTTCCCAAAGACGACTGATTGTTTTTGTAGTCTCGCTATTACCTCCGCGGCTCCCGTGCTTTTAGTCGCGTACAACCACGTAAACTTGGAAAACGCATCGACCACCACCAAGATGTGCTTATAGCTTTTCTTGGTAGACGGTAGCGGTCCGAGGTGGTCAATATGAAACGTTTCCAGCGGGGTTTCACCCTTGTCTAGCGAATTTAACAACCCTTCCATCTTACCCTGTTTCCTATTGGCAAGGATACACGCCACGCAATTTCGCACGATTTTCTCAATTTTCGCTTTCGCATTCGGAAACCAGTAATCGCTTCGCAGTAACGCCTCTGTTTTCGCGACTGAAAAATGACCTCTCTCGTGCGCTTTTCGGATAACTTGATTCTGCATCGAACTCGGAACCACTAGCAACAAATTATCGTCCACCTCTTTAAATAATAAATCTCCTCGCATGGTATAGCCCTCAATACTTCCCTGTTTCGCAAGCTCTAGTATTTTCTCTACGTCTCGGTCCTCGCGCTGCGCCCTTCTAAACTGTGAGGTTATTGTATCGTCACATGTTTCTACAAACATACAGGTTGGCAGCGGGCTACGGCTAAGAGCATCGACATGTGTCATGCTTCTCCCTGGTCGATGCTCTATCTCATAATGGAACTCCTCTAATAGTAAGGCCCACCTCGCCACACGGACGCACAGGTCCTTTTTCCGCATCGTAAACGCAAACGCCCGACAATCTGTGAAAATCTTAAACGGTATGCCTAACAAGTACACTCGGAATTTCCGCAACGACTTTATGATCGCTAACACCTCTAGCTCGTAACTCGTATACTTTGACTCCGCCGCTGTGGTTTTCCCGCTCGCGTAATATACCGGGTGCATCCCGTTGTCCTCCGAGCTTCTCTGGAGGAGTATCGCGCCGTAGCCATGCATTGATGCATCGGTGTGTAACTGAGTTTCGGCGTTTTGTCTGTACAGTTGCAACACGGGTTCGTTGCTCAGTATTTCTTTCAACCTGAGAAACGCTGCCCTTTCCTCCTCGCCGAATTTGAATTTCACGCTCGCTCTTAACAAATTGCTCAATGGGCGTGCTATATTGGAATAGTACGGCACAAATTTTCGGAAATATCCGCTTAATCCTAGGAAGCTTTGAATGTGCTTCACGCTGGTCGGCTCAGGGAATTTTCGGACGGCTTCTACTTTACGCGGCGACGGACGCACGTGTCCGTTTCGCACAATATGGCCTAAATATTCTACTTCTTCTCGCAGAAAACAACATTTCTTCCAGTTAATGACTAGTCCGACCTCGCTCGCAACCGCTAGCACCGCTCTCAGCCCGCTTATTCCCGTCTCGCGATCCCGTGAAGGTATTATAAGGTCGTCCATATATGTGATTACGGTTTTGTTACGTATGAGATCTTTAAAAACGGCATTTATGTATCTTTGGAATACCGATGGCGAATTACACAGGCCAAAAGGGACTCGGAGGAATTCGTAATGTCCATCGGGGACAATGAAAGCGGTGTACTTTCGGCTCTGTTCCTCTAACGCGACGTGAAAAAACCCGTTTTTTAAGTCCAACGTGCTAAAAAATCTCGCATTCTGAAGCAGGTCTAACTGATCTTCTATAAGCGGTAGCGGATACCGATCACGAACTATCTTTTCGTTCAAGCGTCTGTAGTCGACGCACAAGCGTATTGTGTCGTCTCTTTTCTTCACTATCACGACGGGGCTCGCGTATTCCGACAGAGACGGCCGTATTATTTTTTCGCGTAACCATCCCTCTATTTGCTCGTTTACTTTTTCGCGCTCTGCTTGGGCTAATCGCCTCGCTCTCTGGAAAACCGGCACGTCATCCGTAAGAACGATTGACATCTTTACGCCTACCTCTCGTGTTTTAACCGGCCTATATTCCCGAACTAACTTTTCTACTTCGACCCTCTGGTCGTCACGCGGTATGTGCGCGACGTCTACGTCCCTGTCCGACGCCTCTTCGTTTATGTTTATTTGAAACACTTCCGGAAGATTTTCAGTGAACTGCTCGGGCGACGAGTTGACGTACACATTTCCCGCTCGCATCATGACGTCTACCGTGTCTAAGAAATCCGCACCTATAAGAAACCCATGCTCGATGATTTCATCAGGGATAACTCGAATGACGATCGGATAGGTATTCCCGTCTACTCGCACTTCTGTCTTAAACTCACCTAATGTCGTGTTCTCGCCCGACCCGACGCCGCGAAATCTGACCTCGCGAGAGTTCAACGGAGGAGAACCGATTCCGACGTACTGCTCTTTACGCATTAAACAAAGGTCGCTCCCGGTATCTATGAGCGCCGTTATTTCGCGACCGTTAATCTCTACGCGTTTCTTAAACTTCGGTGATCTTACCTCACTCGCCGCACATACATTTTTGGGTTGTCCGCCCGCTCTTTTGGGACACCTCGATGCCAGGTGACCCCGCGCGCCGCATTGGAAACACACCGGACCCTCCGCTTTTGTGGGGCAGTTCACCCCGATGTGGTCGCGCATGCCGCAATTATAACAGGGCCGCTCTCTTGGCCGCTCTACACTCGTCCGCTCTCTCCATGCGCCGTACTGCCCGCTGCTCCTCGTTTCCGGCCGGTCCATTCTCCTCACGATGCTCGGCTGGCCTCCCTCTCGTAGCGTGATTCTCTCGAACGCCTTCTGCAGTTCCGACGCGGTCTTATATCCTCCCATCCGGGCCTGATCTCTTAGTCGTACGTCAGGGATTCCCTCAATCAAGTAGTCCGCAATTTCTTCTTCTGCCACTGGCACGCGATTGGCAAGAATTATTTTATCGTGTGCGTATTCTTGGAACGACTCGCTCCTCCTCCATGTCCTCTCCTCGAATTGTCGCCGGAGGACTAATCTGCTAAGTGGGAAATGGAAAACGCTTCTTAGCCTTGTTAACAGCGAGCCTACGGACATCTCTACGTGTTCAGGTTTCGAGTGTAGCCACTCCGACGCTTTTCCTTTCAGCCGCATTCCCATCAGTATTTTTGTCAAACCTTCGTCCAGCTTATACGTCGCTCTGATAAGCGCCAATTGCCTTTCCCAATTTTCGAATTCCTTCGAGTCACCGCTGAAAGGACAAAGTAAGTCGGCCAACGCCGTCACGTTCACCCTTTGAGACGTCACCATCGTGTTTTCGTGAGCTCCGTACTGTGACACACGCATTACCTCCATCTCGCGTCTCGCGATCTCCAATTCGCGCTGTGCCAGCTCCAACTCTTTAGAGCGGATCTCTAATTGCTGCCTGTAGAGGCTCTCCTCCAACGACCGCGACTTTACCTCGTCGGGAGGATCATCCTCTACATCCAGGTCTGACGTCCACGCGCCTGACGGATCTTGCTCGTTGAGTCTCTTTATCAGGTCGGCTTTCGATCCTCCTGCCGATATGCCTCGTCTCCTTGCTATTTCCCTCAATTCTGTGATCGAGAAGCTATCCGCGGACCTTCCTTGCTCCATCGCGATGATACTCTTCCGTCTGTAGACTGACTTGTGCTACTGGTACCCGCGGCTCACCGCTCTACTCTCTTGTTAATTTTGACTTGGCCTGAACTGATCCCGGACGAGCCCCCAAGATTTGTAGGGATTTGTGTCAGGCTGGTCGAAATCAACTTGATACGAAGAACAATTCGTTTATTAATTTGAATAACACTACTTAAAATACACTAGTTCGCACTGCTGGCTTCTCTAAGCCGAAACGCTCTCTCTCTCTCTCTCTCTCTAACTCTCTCTCTCTCACTCTCTCTCTCTTTCTCTCTAACTAGCTCTCTAGCTTTATCTTCCTCTCTATGTATTTCGACAATCCAACGATAACTCTGTCGCTCCCGCGACCTACCTCATATTTATACCCTACTGTGATTACGCAAACATTCATACTTTCTATCTCACACATGAAGTTCGCGGTCGTTGCCTCTTACGACTCTTTCTCTCTCACTCACGCGCTCGCTCTCTCGCAATCGCTCAGTAGGGCATTCACCTGTCCCCGTGTTATTGTTTCGGCAATTCGCGGGCGACCTATTCGGCAAAACGTTTGCCGCTTTTCCGTTCTCGCTCGCTTAACCGTTGACTCCTTTAACGGTTCTGACCCCTACACTCGCACGTGTTTTTACTCGACTAGCCTGCGGGATGCATCCTCTCGCACGTGTTTTTACTCGACTAGCCTGCAGGATGCATCCTCTCGCACGTGTTTTTACTCGACTAGCCTGCGGGATGCATCCTCTCGCACGTGTTTTTACTCGACTAGCCTGCGGGATGCATCCTCTCGCACGTGTTTTTGCTGGACTAGCCTGCGGGATGCATCCTCTCGCACGTGTTTTTGCTCGACTAGGCATGCGCATCCCAAGAAACCTGCGCATGCGCATCCCAAAAAACCTGCGCATGCGCATCCCACAAAACCTGCGCATGCGCATCCCACAAAACCTCGCACGTGTTTTTACTCGACTAGCCTGCGGGATGCATCCTCTCGCACGTGTTTTTACTCGACTAGCCTGCGGGATGCATCCTCTCGCACGTGTTTTTACTCGACTAGCCTGCGGGATGCATCCTCTCGCACGTGTTTTTACACGACTAGCCTGCGGGATGCATCCTCTCGCACGTGTTTTTACTCGACTACCCTGCGGGATGCATCCTCTCGCACGTGTTTTTGCTCGACTAGCCATGCGCATCCCAAAAAACCTGCGCATGCGCATCCCACAAAACCTCGCACGTGTTTTTACTCGACTAGCCTGCGGGATGCATCCTCTCGCACGTGTTTTTGCTCGACTAGCCTGCGGGATGCATCCTCTCGCACGTGTTTTTGCTCGACTAGGCATGCGCATCCCAAAAAACCTGCGCATGCGCATCCCAAAAAACCTGCGCATGCGCATCCCACAAAACCTGCGCATGCGCATCCCACAAAACCTCGCACGTGTTTTTACTCGACTAGCCTGCGGGATGCATCCTCTCGCACGTGTTTTTCCTCGACTAGCCATGCGCATCCCAAAAAACCTGCGCATGCGCATCCCACAAAACCTCGCACGTGTTTTTACTCGACTAGCCTGCGGGATGCATCCTCTCGCACGTGTTTTTCCTCGACTAGCCATGCGCATCCCAAAAAACCTGCGCATGCGCATCCCACAAAACCTGCGCATGCGCATCCCACAAAACCTCGCACGTGTTTTTACTCGACTAGCCTGCGGGATGCATCCTCTCGCACGTGTTTTTACTCGACTAGCCTGCGGGATGCATCCTCTCGCACGTGTTTTTACTCGACTAGCCTGCGGGATGCATCCTCTCGCACGTGTTTTTGCTGGACTAACCTGCGGGATGCATCCTCTCGCACGTGTTTTTGCTCGACTAGGCATGCGCATCCCAAAAAACCTGCGCATTCGCATCCCACAAAACCTGCGCATGCGCATCCCACAAAACCTCGCACGTGTTTTTACTCGACTAGCCTGCGGGATGCATCCTCTCGCACGTGTTTTTACTCGACTAGCCTGCGGGATGCATCCTCTCGCACGTGTTTTTACTCGACTAGCCTGCGGGATGCATCCTCTCGCACGTGTTTTTACTCGACTAGCCTGCGGGATGCATCCTCTCGCACGTGTTTTTGCTCGACTAGCCATGCGCATCCCAAAAAACCTGCGCATGCGCATCCCACAAAACCTGCGCATGCGCATCCCACAAAACCTCGCACGTGTTTTTACTCGACTAGCCTGCGGGATGCATCCTCTCGCACGTGTTTTTGCCCGACTAGCCTGCGGGATGCATCCTCTCGCACGTGTTTTTGCTCGACTAGCCTGCGGGATGCATCCTCTCGCACGTGTTTGTGCTCGACTAGCCTGCGGGATGCATCCTCTCGCACGTGTTTTTACTCGACTAGCCTGCGGGATGCATCCTCTCGCACGTGTTTGTGCTCGACTAGCCTGCGGGATGCATCCTCTCGCACGTGTTTTTACTCGACTAGCCTGCGGGATGCATCCTCTCGCACGTGTTTTTGCTCGACTAGCCTGCGGGATGCATCCTCTCGCACGTGTTTTTGCTCGACTAGCCTGCGGGATGCATCCTCTCGCACGTGTTTTTACTCGACTAGCCTGCAGGATGCATCCTCTCGCACGTGTTTTTACTCGACTAGCCTGCGGGATGCATCCTCTCGCACGTGTTTTTGCTCGACTAGCCATGCGCATCCCAAAAAACCTGCGCATGCGCATCCCAAAAAACCTGCGCATGCGCATCCCACAAAACCTCGCACGTGTTTTTACTCGACTAGCCTGCGGGATGCATCCTCTCGCACGTGTTTTTGCTCGACTAGCCTGCGGGATGCATCCTCTCGCACGTGTTTTTACTCGACTACCCTGCGGGATGCATCCTCTCGCACGTGTTTTTACTCGACTAGCCTGCGGGATGCATCCTCTCGCACGTGTTTTTACTCGACTACCCTGCGGGATGCATCCTCTCGCACGTGTTTTTGCTCGACTAGCCATGCGCATCCCAAAAAACCTGCGCATGCGCATCCCACAAAACCTGCGCATGCGCATCCCACAAAACCTCGCACGTGTTTTTACTCGACTAGCCTGCGGGATTCATCCTCTCGCACGTGTTTTTACTCGACTAGCCTGCGGGATGCATCCTCTCGCACGTGTTTTCGCTGGACTAGCCTGCGGGATGCATCCTCTCGCACGTGTTTTTGCTCGACTAGGCATGCGCATCCCAAAAAACCTGCGCATGCGCATCCCAAAAAACCTGCGCATGCGCATCCCACAAAACCTGCGCATGCGCATCCCACAAACCCTCGCACGTGTTTTTACTCGACTAGCCTGCGGGATGCATCCTCTCGCACGTGTTTTTACTCGACTAGCCTGCGGGATGCATCCTCTCGCACGTGTTTTTACTCGACTAGCCTGCGGGATGCATCCTCTCGCACGTGTTTTTACTCGACTAGCCTGCGGGATGCATCCTCTCGCACGTGTTTTTACTCGACTAGCCTGCGGGATGCATCCTCTCGCACGTGTTTGTGCTCGACTAGCCTGCGGGATGCATCCTCTCGCACGTGTTTTTACTCGACTAGCCTGCGGGATGCATCCTCTCGCACGTGTTTTTGCTCGACTAGCCTGCGGGATGCATCCTCTCGCACGTGTTTTTGCTCGACTAGCCTGCGGGATGCATCCTCTCGCACGTGTTTTTACTCGACTAGCCTGCAGGATGCATCCTCTCGCACGTGTTTTTACTCGACTAGCCTGCGGGATGCATCCTCTCGCACGTGTTTTTACTCGACTACCCTGCGGGATGCATCCTCTCGCACGTGTTTTTGCTCGACTAGCCATGCGCATCCCAAAAAACCTGCGCATGCGCATCCCACAAAACCTCGCACGTGTTTTTACTCGACTAGCCTGCGGGATGCATCCTCTCGCACGTGTTTTTACTCGACTAGCCTGCGGGATGCATCCTCTCGCACGTGTTTTTGCTGGACTAGCCTGCGGGATGCATCCTCTCGCACGTGTTTTTGCTCGACTAGGCATGCGCATCCCAAAAAACCTGCGCATGCGCATCCCAAAAAACCTGCCCATGCGCATCCCACAAAACCTGCGCATGCGCATCCCACAAAACCTCGCACGTGTTTTTACTCGACTAGCCTGCGGGATGCATCCTCTCGCACGTGTTTTTACTCGACTAGCCTGCGGGATGCATCCTCTCGCACGTGTTTTTACTCGACTAGCCTGCGGGATGCATCCTCTCGCACGTGTTTTTACACGACTAGCCTGCGGGATGCATCCTCTCGCACGTGTTTTTACTCGACTACCCTGCGGGATGCATCCTCTCGCACGTGTTTTTGCTCGACTAGCCATGCGCATCCCAAAAAACCTGCGCATGCGCATCCCACAAAACCTCGCACGTGTTTTTA
The DNA here is from genome assembly GCF_051020765.1 of Lasioglossum baleicum. Taxonomy (NCBI): domain Eukaryota; kingdom Metazoa; phylum Arthropoda; class Insecta; order Hymenoptera; family Halictidae; genus Lasioglossum; species Lasioglossum baleicum. Next base: position 56,268 of record NW_027469402.1, on the reverse strand, counting down.
CTCGACTAGCCTGCGGGATGCATCCTCTCGCACGTGTTTTTACTCGACTAGCCTGCGGGATGCATCCTCTCGCACGTGTTTTTACTCGACTACCCTGCGGGATGCATCCTCTCGCACGTGTTTTTGCTCGACTAGCCATGCGCATCCCAAAAAACCTGCGCATGCGCATCCCACAAAACCTGCGCATGCGCATCCCACAAAACCTCGCACGTGTTTTTACTCGACTAGCCTGCGGGATGCATCCTCTCGCACGTGTTTTTACTCGACTAGCCTGCGGGATGCATCCTCTCGCACGTGTTTTTACTCGACTAGCCTGCGGGATGCATCCTCTCGCACGTGTTTTTGCTGGACTAGCCTGCGGGATGCATCCTCTCGCACGTGTTTTTGCTCGACTAGGCATGCGCATCCCAAAAAACCTGCGCATGCGCATCCCACAAAACCTGCGCATGCGCATCCCACAAAACCTCGCACGTGTTTTTACTCGACTAGCCTGCGGGATGCATCCTCTCGTACGTGTTTTTACTCGACTAGCCTGCGGGATGCATCCTCTCGCACGTGTTTTTGCTCGACTAGCCATGCGCATCCCAAAAAACCTGCGCATGCGCATCCCACAAAACCTGCGCATGCGCATCCCACAAAACCTCGCACGTGTTTTTACTCGACTAGCCTGCGGGATGCATCCTCTCGCACGTGTTTTTGCTCGACTAGCCTGCGGGATGCATCCTCTCGCACGTGTTTTTGCTCGACTAGCCTGCGGGATGCATCCTCTCGCACGTGTTTGTGCTCGACTAGCCTGCGGGATGCATCCTCTCGCACGTGTTTTTACTCGACTAGCCTGCGGGATGCATCCTCTCGCACGTGTTTTTGCTCGACTAGCCTGCGGGATGCATCCTCTCGCACGTGTTTTTGCTCGACTAGCCTGCGGGATGCATCCTCTCGCACGTGTTTTTGCTCGACTAGCCATGCGCATCCCAAAAAACCTGCGCATGCGCATCCCACAAAACCTCGCACGTGTTTTTACTCGACTAGCCTGCGGGATGCATCCTCTCGCACGTGTTTTTACTCGACTAGCCTGCGGGATGCATCCTCTCGCACGTGTTTTTGCTGGACTAGCCTGCGGGATGCATCCTCTCGCACGTGTTTTTGCTCGACTAGGCATGCGCATCCCAAAAAACCTGCGCATGCGCATCCCAAAAAACCTGCCCATGCGCATCCCACAAAACCTGCGCATGCGCATCCCACAAAACCTCGCACGTGTTTTTACTCGACTAGCCTGCGGGATGCATCCTCTCGCACGTGTTTTTACTCGACTAGCCTGCGGGATGCATCCTCTCGCACGTGTTTTTACTCGACTAGCCTGCAGGATGCATCCTCTCGCACGTGTTTTTACACGACTAGCCTGCGGGATGCATCCTCTCGCACGTGTTTTTACTCGACTACCCTGCGGGATGCATCCTCTCGCACGTGTTTTTGCTCGACTAGCCATGCGCATCCCAAAAAACCTGCGCATGCGCAACCCACAAAACCTCGCACGTGTTTTTACTCGACTAGCCTGCGGGATGCATCCTCTCGCACGTGTTTTTACTCGACTAGCCTGCGGGATGCATCCTCTCGCACGTGTTTTTACTCGACTACCCTGCGGGATGCATCCTCTCGCACGTGTTTTTGCTCGACTAGCCATGCGCATCCCAAAAAACCTGCGCATGCGCATCCCACAAAACCTGCGCATGCGCATCCCACAAAACCTCGCACGTGTTTTTACTCGACTAGCCTGCGGGATGCATCCTCTCGCACGTGTTTTTACTCGACTAGCCTGCGGGATGCATCCTCTCGCACGTGTTTTTACTCGACTAGCCTGCGGGATGTATCCTCTCGCACGTGTTTTTGCTGGACTAGCCTGCGGGATGCATCCTCTCGCACGTGTTTTTGCTCGACTAGGCATGCGCATCCCAAAAAACCTGCGCATGCGCATCCCACAAAACCTGCGCATGCGCATCCCACAAAACCTCGCACGTGTTTTTACTCGACTAGCCTGCGGGATGCATCCTCTCGCACGTGTTTTTACTCGACTAGCCTGCGGGATGCATCCTCTCGCACGTGTTTTTACTCGACTAGCCTGCGGGATGCATCCTCTCGCACGTGTTTTTGCTCGACTAGCCATGCGCATCCCAAAAAACCTGCGCATGCGCATCCCACAAAACCTGCGCATGCGCATCCCACAAAACCTCGCACGTGTTTTTACTCGACTAGCCTGCGGGATGCATCCTCTCGCACGTGTTTTTGCTCGACTAGCCTGCGGGATGCATCCTCTCGCACGTGTTTTTGCTCGACTAGCCTGCGGGATGCATCCTCTCGCACGTGTTTGTGCTCGACTAGCCTGCGGGATGCATCCTCTCGCACGTGTTTTTACTCGACTAGCCTGCGGGATGCATCCTCTCGCACGTGTTTTTGCTCGACTAGCCTGCGGGATGCATCCTCTCGCACGTGTTTTTGCTCGACTAGCCTGCGGGATGCATCCTCTCGCACGTGTTTGTGCTCGACTAGCCTGCGGGATGCATCCTCTCGCACGTGTTTTTACTCGACTAGCCTGCGGGATGCATCCTCTCGCACGTGTTTTTGCTCGACTAGCCTGCGGGATGCATCCTCTCGCACGTGTTTTTGCTCGACTAGCCTGCGGGATGCATCCTGTCGCACGTGTTTTTACTCGACTAGCCTGCAGGATGCATCCTCTCGCACGTGTTTTTACTCGACTAGCCTGCGGGATGCATCCTCTCGCACGTGTTTTTGCTCGACTAGCCATGCGCATCCCAAAAAACCTGCGCATGCGCATCCCAAAAAACCTGCGCATGCGCATCCCACAAAACCTCGCACGTGTTTTTACTCGACTAGCCTGCGGGATGCATCCTCTCGCACGTGTTTTTGCTCGACTACCCTGCGGGATGCATCCTCTCGCACGTGTTTTTGCTCGACTAGGCATGCGCATCCCAAAAAACCTGCGCATGCGCATCCCAAAAAACCTGCGCATGCGCATCCCACAAACCCTCGCACGTGTTTTTACTCGACTAGCCTGCGGGATGCATCCTCTCGCACGTGTTTTTACTCGACTAGCCTGCGGGATGCATCCTCTCGCACGTGTTTTTACTCGACTAGCCTGCGGGATGCATCCTCTCGCACGTGTTTTTACTCGACTAGCCTGCGGGATGCATCCTCTCGCACGTGTTTTTACTCGACTAGCCTGCGGGATGCATCCTCTCGCACGTGTTTTTACTCGACTAGCCTGCGGGATGCATCCTCTCGCACGTGTTTTTGCTCGACTAGCCATGCGCATCCCAAAAAACCTGCGCATGCGCATCCCACAAAACCTGCGCATGCGCATCCCACAAAACCTCGCACGTGTTTTTACTCGACTAGCCTGCGGGATGCATCCTCTCGCACGTGTTTTTGCTCTACTAGCCTGCGGGATGCATCCTCTCGCACGTGTTTTTGCTCGACTAGCCTGCGGGATGCATCCTCTCGCACGTGTTTTTACTCGACTACCCTGCGGGATGCATCCTCTCGCACGTGTTTTTGCTCGACTAGCCATGCGCATCCCAAAAAACCTGCGCATGCGCATCCCACAAAACCTCGCACGTGTTTTTACTCGACTAGCCTGCGGGATGCATCCTCTCGCACGTGTTTTTACTCGACTAGCCTGCGGGATGCATCCTCTCGCACGTGTTTTTGCTGGACTAGCCTGCGGGATGCATCCTCTCGCACGTGTTTTTGCTCGACTAGGCATGCGCATCCCAAAAAACCTGCGCATGCGCATCCCAAAAAACCTGCGCATGCGCATCCCACAAAACCTGCGCATGCGCATCCCACAAAACCTCGCACGTGTTTTTACTTGACTAGCCTGCGGGATGCATCCTCTCGCACGTGTTTTTACTCGACTAGCCTGCAGGATGCATCCTCTCGCACGTGTTTTTACTCGACTAGCCTGCGGGATGCATCCTCTCGCACGTGTTTTTACTCGACTAGCCTGCAGGATGCATCCTCTCGCACGTGTTTTTACTCGACTAGCCTGCGGGATGCATCCTCTCGCACGTGTTTTTGCTCGACTAGCCATGCGCATCCCAAAAAACCTGCGCATGCGCATCCCAAAAAACCTGCGCATGCGCATCCCACAAAACCTGCGCATGCGCATCCCACAAAACCTCGCACGTGTTTTTACTCGACTAGCCTGCGGGATGCATCCTCTCGCACGTGTTTTTACTCGACTAGCCTGCGGGATGCATCCTCTCGCACGTGTTTTTACTCGACTACCCTGCGGGATGCATCCTCTCGCACGTGTTTTTGCTCGACTAGCCATGCGCATCCCAAAAAACCTGCGCATGCGCATCCCACAAAACCTGCGCATGCGCATCCCACAAAACCTCGCACGTGTTTTTACTCGACTAGCCTGCGGGATGCATCCTCTCGCACGTGTTTTTACTCGACTAGCCTGCGGGATGCATCGTCTCGCACGTGTTTTTACTCGACTAGCCTGCGGGATGCATCCTCTCGCACGTGTTTTTGCTGGACTAGCCTGCGGGATGCATCCTCTCGCACGTGTTTTTGCTCGACTAGGCATGCGCATCCCAAAAAACCTGCGCATGCGCATGCGCATCCCACAAAACCTGCGCATGCGCATCCCACAAAACCTCGCACGTGTTTTTACTCGACTAGCCTGCGGGATGCATCCTCTCGCACGTGTTTTTACTCGACTAGCCTGCGGGATGCATCCTCTCGCACGTGTTTTTGCTCGACTAGCCATGCGCATCCCAAAAAACCTGCGCATGCGCATCCCACAAAACCTGCGCATGCGCATCCCACAAAACCTCGCACGTGTTTTTACTCGACTAGCCTGCGGGATGCATCCTCTCGCACGTGTTTTTGCTCGACTAGCCTGCGGGATGCATCCTCTCGCACGTGTTTTTGCTCGACTAGCCTGCGGGATGCATCCTCTCGCACGTGTTTGTGCTCGACTAGCCTGCGGGATGCATCCTCTCGCACGTGTTTTTACTCGACTAGCCTGCGGGATGCATCCTCTCGCACGTGTTTTTGCTCGACTAGCCTGCGGGATGCATCCTCTCGCACGTGTTTTTGCACGACTAGCCTGCGGGATGCATCCTCTCGCACGTGTTTTTGCTCGACTAGCCATGCGCATCCCAAAAAACCTGCGCATGCGCATCCCACAAAACCTCGCACGTGTTTTTACTCGACTAGCCTGCGGGATGCATCCTCTCGCACGTGTTTTTACTCGACTAGCCTGCGGGATGCATCCTCTCGCACGTGTTTTTGCTCGACTAGGCATGCGCATCCCAAAAAACCTGCGCATGCGCATCCCAAAAAACCTGCCCATGCGCATCCCACAAAACCTGCGCATGCGCATCCCACAAAACCTCGCACGTGTTTTTACTCGACTAGCCTGCGGGATGCATCCTCTCGCACGTGTTTTTACTCGACTAGCCTGCGGGATGCATCCTCTCGCACGTGTTTTTACTCGACTAGCCTGCAGGATGCATCCTCTCGCACGTGTTTTTGCACGACTAGCCTGCGGGATGCATCCTCTCGCACGTGTTTTTACTCGACTACCCTGCGGGATGCATCCTCTCGCACGTGTTTTTGCTCGACTAGCCATGCGCATCCCAAAAAACCTGCGCATGCGCAACCCACAAAACCTCGCACGTGTTTTTACTCGACTAGCCTGCGGGATGCATCCTCTCGCACGTGTTTTTACTCGACTAGCCTGCGGGATGCATCCTCTCGGACGTGTTTTTACTCGACTACCCTGCGGGATGCATCCTCTCGCACGTGTTTTTGCTCGACTAGCCATGCGCATCCCAAAAAACCTGCGCATGCGCATCCCACAAAACCTGCGCATGCGCATCCCACAAAACCTCGCACGTGTTTTTACTCGACTAGCCTGCGGGATGCATCCTCTCGCACGTGTTTTTACTCGACTAGCCTGCGGGATGCATCCTCTCGCACGTGTTTTTACTCGACTAGCCTGCGGGATGTATCCTCTCGCACGTGTTTTTGCTGGACTAGCCTGCGGATGCATCCTCTCGCACGTGTTTTTGCTCGACTAGGCATGCGCATCCCAAAAAACCTGCGCATGCGCATCCCACAAAACCTGCGCATGCGCATCCCACAAAACCTCGCACGTGTTTTTACTCGACTAGCCTGCGGGATGCATCCTCTCGCACGTGTTTTTACTCGACTAGCCTGCGGGATGCATCCTCTCGCACGTGTTTTTACTCGACTAGCCTGCGGGATGCATCCTCTCGCACGTGTTTTTGCTCGACTAGCATGCGCATCCCAAAAAACCTGCGCATGCGCATCCCACAAAACCTGCGCATGCGCATCCCACAAAACCTCGCACGTGTTTTTACTCGACTAGCCTGCGGGATGCATCCTCTCGCACGTGTTTTTGCTCGACTAGCCTGCGGGATGCATCCTCTCGCACGTGTTTTTGCTCGACTAGCCTGCGGGATGCATCCTCTCGCACGTGTTTGTGCTCGACTAGCCTGCGGATGCATCTGCATTCCCCCCCTCCCTCGCACGTGTTTTTACTCGACTAGCCTGCGGGATGCATCCTCTCGCACGTGTTTTTGCTCGACTAGCCTGCGGGATGCATCCTCTCGCACGTGTTTTTGCTCGACTAGCCTGCGGGATGCATCCTCTCGCACGTGTTTGTGCTCGACTAGCCTGCGGGATGCATCCTCTCGCACGTGTTTTTACTCGACTAGCCTGCGGGATGCATCCTCTCGCACGTGTTTTTGCTCGACTAGCCTGCGGGATGCATCCTCTCGCACGTGTTTTTGCTCGACTAGCCTGCGGGATGCATCCTGTCGCACGTGTTTTTACTCGACTAGCCTGCAGGATGCATCCTCTCGCACGTGTTTTTACTCGACTAGCCTGCGGGATGCATCCTCTCGCACGTGTTTTTGCTCGACTAGCCATGCGCATCCCAAAAAACCTGCGCATGCGCATCCCAAAAAACCTGCGCATGCGCATCCCACAAAACCTCGCACGTGTTTTTACTCGACTAGCCTGCGGGATGCATCCTCTCGCACGTGTTTTTGCTCGACTAGCCTGCGGGATGCATCCTCTCGCACGTGTTTTTACTCGACTACCCTGCGGGATGCATCCTCTCGCACGTGTTTTTGCTCGACTAGGCATGCGCATCCCAAAAAACCTGCGCATGCGCATCCCAAAATCCTGCGCATGCGCATCCCACAAACCCTCGCACGTGTTTTTACTCGACTAGCCTGCGGATGCATCCTCTCGCACGTGTTTTTACTCGACTAGCCTGCGGGATGCATCCTCTCGCACGTGTTTTTACTCGACTAGCCTGCGGGATGCATCCTCTCGCACGTGTTTTTACTCGACTAGCCTGCGGGATGCATCCTCTCGCACGTGTTTTTACTCGACTAGCCTGCGGGATGCATCCTCTCGCACGTGTTTTTACTCGACTAGCCTGCGGGATGCATCCTCTCGCACGTGTTTTTGCTCGACTAGCCATGCGCATCCCAAAAAACCTGCGCATGCGCATCCCACAAAACCTGCGCATGCGCATCCCACAAAACCTCGCACGTGTTTTTACTCGACTAGCCTGCGGGATGCATCCTCTCGCACGTGTTTTTGCTCTACTAGCCTGCGGGATGCATCCTCTCGCACGTGTTTTTGCTCGACTAGCCTGCGGGATGCATCCTCTCGCACGTGTTTTTACTCGACTACCCTGCGGGATGCATCCTCTCGCACGTGTTTTTGCTCGACTAGCCATGCGCATCCCAAAAAACCTGCGCATGCGCATCCCACAACCTCGCACGTGTTTTTACTCGACTAGCCTGCGGGATGCATCCTCTCGCACGTGTTTTTACTCGACTAGCCTGCGGGATGCATCCTCTCGCACGTGTTTTTGCTGGACTAGCCTGCGGGATGCATCCTCTCGCACGTGTTTTTGCTCGACTAGGCATGCGCATCCCAAAAAACCTGCGCATGCGCATCCCAAAAAACCTGCCCATGCGCATCCCACAAAACCTGCGCATGCGCATCCCACAAAACCTCGCACGTGTTTTTACTCGACTAGCCTGCGGGATGCATCCTCTCGCACGTGTTTTTACTCGACTAGCCAGCGGGGTGCATCCTCTCGCACGTGTTTTTACTCGACTAGCCTGCGGGATGCATCCTCTCGCACGTGTTTTTACACGACTAGCCTGCGGGATGCATCCTCTCGCACGTGTTTTTACTCGACTACCCTGCGGGATGCATCCTCTCGCACGTGTTTTTGCTCGACTAGCCATGCGCATCCCAAAAAACCTGCGCATGCGCATCCCACAAAACCTCGCACGTGTTTTTACTCGACAAGCCTGCGGGATGCATCCTCTCGCACGTGTTTTTACTCGACTAGCCTGCGGGATGCATCCTCTCGCACGTGTTTTTACTCGACTAGCCTGCGGGATGCATCCTCTCGCACGTGTTTTTACTCGACTAGCCTGCGGGATGCATCCTCTCGCACGTGTTTTTACACGACTAGCCTGCGGGATGCATCCTCTCGCACGTGTTTTTACTCGACTACCCTGCGGGATGCATCCTCTCGCACGTGTTTTTGCTCGACTAGCCATGCGCATCCCAAAAAACCTGCGCATGCGCATCCCACAAAACCTCGCACGTGTTTTTACTCGACTAGCCTGCGGGATGCATCCTCTCGCACGTGTTTTTACTCGACTAGCCTGCGGGATGCATCCTCTCGCACGTGTTTTTACTCGACTACCCTGCGGGATGCATCCTCTCGCACGTGTTTTTGCTCGACTAGCCATGCGCATCCCAAAAAACCTGCGCATGCGCATCCCACAAAACCTGCGCATGCGCATCCCACAAAACCTCGCACGTGTTTTTACTTGACTAGCCTGCGGGATGCATCCTCTCGCACGTGTTTTTACTCGACTAGCCTGCAGGATGCATCCTCTCGCACGTGTTTTTACTCGACTAGCCTGCGGGATGCATCCTCTCGCACGTGTTTTTACTCGACTAGCCTGCAGGATGCATCCTCTCGCACGTGTTTTTACTCGACTAGCCTGCGGGATGCATCCTCTCGCACGTGTTTTGGCTCGACTAGCCATGCGCATCCCAAAAAACCTGCGCATGCGCATCCCAAAAAACCTGCGCATGCGCATCCCACAAGACCTGCGCATGCGCATCCCACAAAACCTCGCACGTGTTTTTAGTCGACTAGCCTGCGGGATGCATCCTCTCGCACGTGTTTTTACTCGACTAGCCTGCGGGATGCATCCTCTCGCACGTGTTTTTGCTGGACTAGCCTGCGGGATGCATCCTCTCGCACGTGTTTTTGCTCGACTAGGCATGCGCATCCCAAAAAACCTGCGCATGCGCATCCCACAAAACCTCGCACGTGTTTTTACTCGACTAGCCTGCGGGATGCATCCTCTCGCACGTGTTTTTACTCGACTAGCCTGCGGGATGCATCCTCTCGCACGTGTTTTTACTCGACTAGCCTGCGGGATGCATCCTCTCGCACGTGTTTTTACTCGACTACCCTGCGGGATGCATCCTCTCGCACGTGTTTTTGCTCGACTAGCCATGCGCATCCCAAAAACCCTGCGCATGCGCATCCCACAAAACCTCGCACGTGTTTTTACTCGACTAGCCTGCGGGATGCATCCTCTCGCACGTGTTTTTACTCGACTAGCCTGCGGGATGCATCCTCTCGCACGTGTTTTTACTCGACTACCCTGCGGGATGCATCCTCTCGCACGTGTTTTTGCTCGACTAGGCATGCGCATCCCAAAAAACCTGCGCATGCGCATCCCAAAAAACCTGCGCATGCGCATCCCACAAAACCTGCGCATGCGCATCCCACAAAACCTCGCACGTGTTTTTACTCGACTAGCCTGCGGGATGCATCCTCTCGCACGTGTTTTTGCTCGACTAGCCTGCGGGATGCATCCTCTCGCACGTGTTTTTGCTCGACTAGCCTGCGGGATGCATCCTCTCGCACGTGTTTGTGCTCGACTAGCCTGCAGGATGCATCCTCTCGCACGTGTTTTTACTCGACTAGCCTGCGGGATGCATCCTCTCGCACGTGTTTTTGCTCGACTAGCCATGCGCATCCCAAAAAAACATGCGCATGCGCATCCCAAAAAACCTGCGCATGCGCATCCCACAAAACCTCGCACGTGTTTTTACTCGACTAGCCTGCGGGATGCATCCCCTCGCACGTGTTTTTGCTCGACTAGCCTGCGGGATGCATCCTCTCGCACGTGTTTTTACTCGACTACCCTGCGGGATGCATCCTCTCGCACGTGTTTTTGCTCGACTAGCCATGCGCATCCCAAAAAACCTGCGCATGCGCATCCCACAAAACCTGCGCATGCGCATCCCACAAAACCTCGCACGTGTTTTTGCTCGACTAGCCATGCGCATCCCAAAAAACCTGCGCATGCGCATCCCACAAAACCTGCGCATGCGGATCCCACAAAACCTCGCACGTGTTTTTACTCGACTAGCCTGCGGGATGCATCCTCTCGCACGTGTTTTTACTCGACTAGCCTGCGGGATGCATCCTCTCGCACGTGTTTTTACTCGACTACCCTGCGGGATGCATCCGCTCGCACGTGTTTTTGCTCGACTAGCCATGCGCATCCCAAAAAACCTGCGCATGCGCATCCCACAAAACCTGCGCATGCGCATCCCACAAAACCTCGCACGTGTTTTTACTCGACTAGCCTGCGGGATGCATCCTCTCGCACGTGTTTTTACTCGACTAGCCTGCGGGATGCATCCTCTCGCACGTGTTTTTACTCGACTAGCCCGGCGGGATGCATCCTCTCGCACGTGTTTTTACTCGACTAGCCTGCAGGATGCATCCTCTCGCACGTGTTTTTACTCGACTAGCCTGCGGGATGCATCCTCTCGCACGTGTTTTTGCTCGACTAGCCATGCGCATCCCAAAAAACCTGCGCATGCGCATCCCAAAAAACCTGCGCATGCGCATCCCACAAAACCTGCGCATGCGCATCCCACAAAACCTGCGCATGCGCATCCCACAAAACCTCGCACGTGTTTTTACTCGACTAGCCTGCGGGATGCATCCTCTCGCACGTGTTTTTACTCGACTAGCCTGCGGGATGCATCCTCTCGCACGTGTTTTTACTCGACTAGCCTGCGGGATGCATCCTCTCGCACGTGTTTTTGCTGGACTAGCCTGCGGGATGCATCCTCTCGCACGTGTTTTTGCTCGACTAGGCATGCGCATCCCAAAAAACCTGCGCATGCGCATCCCAAAAAACCTGCGCATGCGCATCCCACAAAACCTGCGCATGCGCATCCCACAAACCCTCGCACGTGTTTTTACTCGACTAGCCTGCGGGATGCATCCTCTCGCTCGTGTTTTTACTCGACTAGCCTGCGGGATGCATCCTCTCGCACGTGTTTTTACTCGACTAGCCTGCGGGATGCATCCTCTCGCACGTGTTTTTGCTCGACTAGCCATGCGCATCCCAAAAAACCTGCGCATGCGCATCCCACAAAACCTCGCACGTGTTTTTACTCGACTAGCCTGCGGGATGCATCCTCTCGCACGTGTTTTTACTCGACTAGCCTGCGGGATGCATCCTCTCGCACGTGTTTTTACTCGACTAGCCTGCGGGATGCATCCTCTCGCACGTGTTTTTACTCGACTAGCCTGCGGGATGCATCCTCTCGCACGTGTTTTTACTCGACTAGCCTGCGGGATGCATCCTCTCGCACGTGTTTTTACTCGACTACCCTGCGGGATGCATCCTCTCGCACGTGTTTTTGCTCGACTAGCCATGCGCATCCCAAAAAACCTGCGCATGCGCATCCCACAAAACCTCGCACGTGTTTTTACTCGACTAGCCTGCGGGATGCATCCTCTCGCACGTGTTTTTACTCGACTAGCCTGCTGGATGCATCCTCTCGCACGTGTTTTTACTCGACCACCCTGCGGGATGCATCCTCTCGCACGTGTTTTTGCTCGACTAGCCATGCGCATCCCACAAAACCTGCGCATGCGCATCCCACAGAACCTCGCACGTGTTTTTACTCGACTACCCTGCGGGATGCATCCTCTCGCACGTGTTTTTGCTCGACTAGCCATGCGCATCCCAAAAAACCTGCGCATGCGCATCCCACAAAACCTGCGCATGCGCATCCCACAAAACCTCGCACGTGTTTTTACTCGACTAGCCTGCGGGATGCATCCTCTCGCACGTGTTTTTGCTGGACTAGCCTGCGGGGTGCATCCTCTCGCACGTGTTTTTGCTCGACTAGGCATGCGCATCCCAAAAAACCTGCGCATGCGCATCCCACAAAACCTGCACATGCGCTTCCCACAAAACCTCGCACGTGTTTTTACTCGACTAGCCTGCGGGATGCATCCTCTCGCACGTGTTTTTACTCGACTAGCCTGCGGGATGCATCCTCTCGCACGTGTTTTTGCTCGACTAGCCATGCGCATCCCAAAAAACCTGCGCATGCGCATCCCACAAAACCTGCGCATGCGCATCCCACAAAACCTCGCACGTGTTTTTACTCGACTAGCCTGCGGGATGCATCCTCTCGCACGTGTTTTCACTCGACTAGCCTGCGGGATGCATCCTCTCGCACGTGTTTTTGCTGGACTAGCCTGCGGGATGCATCCTCTCGCACGTGTTTTTGCTCGACTAGGCATGCGCATCCCAAAAAACCTGCGCATGCGCATCCCAAAAAACCTGCCCATGCGCATCCCACAAAACCTGCGCATGCGCATCCCACAAAACCTCGCACGTGTTTTTACTCGACTAGCCTGCGGGATGCATCCTCTCGCACGTGTTTTTACTCGACTAGCCTGCGGGATGCATCCTCTCGCACGTGTTTTTACTCGACTAGCCTGCGGGATGCATCCTCTCGCACGTGTTTTTACACGACTAGCCTGCGGGATGCATCCTCTCGCACGTGTTTTTACTCGACTACCCTGCGGGATGCATCCTCTCGCACGTGTTTTTGCTCGACTAGCCATGCGCATCCCAAAAAACCTGCGCATGCGCATCCCACAAAACCTCGCACGTGTTTTTACTCGACTAGCCTGCGGGATGCATCCTCTCGCACGTGTTTTTACTCGACTAGCCTGCGGGATGCATCCTCTCGCACGTGTTTTTACTCGACTACCCTGCGGGATGCATCCTCTCGCACGTGTTTTTGCTCGACTAGCCATGCGCATCCCAAAAAACCTGCGCATGCGCATCCCACAAAACCTGCGCATGCGCATCCCACAAAACCTCACACGTGTTTTTACTCGACTAGCCTGCGGGATGCATCCTCTCGCACGTGTTTTTACTCGACTAGCCTGCGGGATGCATCCTCTCGCACGTGTTTTTACTCGACTAGCCTGCGGGATGTATCCTCTCGCACGTGTTTTTGCTGGACTAGCCTGCGGGATGCATCCTCTCGCACGTGTTTTTGCTCGACTAGGCATGCGCATCCCAAAAAACCTGCGCATGCGCATCCCACAAAACCTGCGCATGCGCATCCCACAAAACCTCGCACGTGTTTTTACTCGACTAGCCTGCGGGATGCATCCTCTCGCACGTGTTTTTACTCGACTAGCCTGCGGGATGCATCCTCTCGCACGTGTTTTTGCTCGACTAGCCATGCGCATCCCAAAAAACCTGCGCATGCGCATCCCACAAAACCTCGCACGTGTTTTTACTCGACTAGCCTGCGGGATGCATCCTCTCGCACGTGTTTTTGCTCGACTAGCCTGCGGGATGCATCCTCTCGCACGTGTTTTTGCTCGACTAGCCTGCGGGATGCATCCTCTCGCACGTGTTTGTGCTCGACTAGCCTGCGGGATGCATCCTCTCGCACGTGTTTTTACTCGACTAGCCTGCGGGATGCATCCTCTCGCACGTGTTTTTGCTCGACTAGCCTGCGGGATGCATCCTCTCGCACGTGTTTTTGCTCGACTAGCCTGCGGGATGCATCCTCTCGCACGTGTTTGTGCTCGACTAGCCTGCGGGATGCATCCTCTCGCACGTGTTTTTACTCGACTAGCCTGCGGGATGCATCCTCTCGCACGTGTTTTTACTCGACTAGCCTGCGGGATGCATCCTCTCGCACGTGTTTTTGCTCGACTAGGCATGCGCATCCCAAAAAACCTGCGCATGCGCATCCCAAAAAACCTGCGCATGCGCATCCCACAAACCCTCGCACGTGTTTTTACTCGACTAGCCTGCGGGATGCATCCTCTCGCACGTGTTTTTACTCGACTAGCCTGCGGGATGCATCCTCTCGCACGTGTTTTTACTCGACTAGCCTGCGGGATGCATCCTCTCGCACGTGTTTTTACTCGACTAGCCTGCGGGATGCATCCTCTCGCACGTGTTTTTACTCGACTAGCCTGCGGGATGCATCCTCTCGCACGTGTTTTTGCTCGACTAGCCATGCGCATCCCAAAAAACCTGCGCATGCGCATCCCACAAAACCTGCGCATGCGCATCCCACAAAACCTCGCACGTGTTTTTACTCGACTAGCCTGCGGGATGCATCCTCTCGCACGTGTTTTTACTCGACTAGCCTGCGGGATGCATCCTCTCGCACGTGTTTTTACTCGACTAGCCTGCGGGATGCATCCTCTCGCACGTGTTTTTACACGACTAGCCTGCGGGATGCATCCTCTCGCACGTGTTTTTACTCGACTACCCTGCGGGATGCATCCTCTCGCACGTGTTTTTGCTCGACTAGCCATGCGCATCCCAAAAAACCTGCGCATGCGCATCCCACAAAACCTCGCACGTGTTTTTACTCGACTAGCCTGCGGGATGCATCCTCTCGCACGTGTTTTTACTCGACTAGCCTGCGGGATGCATCCTCTCGCACGTGTTTTTACTCGACTACCCTGCGGGATGCATCCTCTCGCACATGTTTTTGCTCGACTAGCCATGCGCATCCCAAAAAACCTGCGCATGCGCATCCCACAAAACCTCGCACGTGTTTTTACTTGACTAGCCTGCGGGATGCATCCTCTCGCACGTGTTTTTACTCGACTAGCCTGCAGGATGCATCCTCTCGCACGTGTTTTTACTCGACTAGCCTGCGGGATGCATCCTCTCGCACGTGTTTTTGCTCGACTAGCCATGCGCATCCCAAAAAACCTGCGCATGCGCATCCCACAAAACCTGCGCATGCGCATCCCACAAAACCTCGCACGTGTTTTTACTCGACTAGCCTGCGGGATGCATCCTCTCGCACGTGTTTTTACTCGACTAGCCTGCAGGATGCATCCTCTCGCACGTGTTTTTACTCGACTAGCCTGCGGGATGCATCCTCTCGCACGTGTTTTTGCTCGACTAGCCATGCGCATCCCAAAAAACCTGCGCATGCGCATCCCAAAAAACCTGCGCATGCGCATCCCACAAAACCTGCGCATGCGCATCCCACAAAACCTCGCACGTGTTTTTACTCGACTAGCCTGCGGGATGCATCCTCTCGCACGTGTTTTTACTCGACTAGCCTGCGGGATGCATCCTCTCGCACGTGTTTTTACACGACTACCCTGCGGGATGCATCCTCTCGCACGTGTTTTTGCTCGACTAGCCATGCGCATCCCAAAAAACCTGCGCATGCGCATCCCACAAAACCTGCGCATGCGCATCCCACAAAACCTCGCACGTGTTTTTACTCGACTAGCCTGCGGGATGCATCCTCTCGCACGTGTTTTTACTCGACTAGCCTGCAGGATGCATCCTCTCGCACGTGTTTTTACTCGACTAGCCTGCGGGATGCATCCTCTCGCACGTGTTTTTACTCGACTAGCCTGCGGGATGCATCCTCTCGCACGTGTTTTTGCTGGACTAGCCTGCGGGATGCATCCTCTCGCACGTGTTTTTGCTCGACTAGGCATGCGCATCCCAAAAAACCTGCGCATGCGCATCCCAAAAAACCTGCGCATGCGCATCCCACAAAACCTGCGCATGCGCATCCCACAAAACCTCGCACGTGTTTTTACTCGACTAGCCTGCGGGATGCATCCTCTCGCACGTGTTTTTACTCGACTAGCCTGCGGGATGCATCCTCTCGCACGTGTTTTTACTCGACTAGCCTGCGGGATGCATCCTCTCGCACGTGTTTTTACACGACTAGCCTGCGGGATGCATCCTCTCGCACGTGTTTTTACTCGACTACCCTGCGGGATGCATCCTCTCGCACGTGTTTTTGCTCGACTAGCCATGCGCATCCCAAAAAACCTGCGCATGCGCATCCCACAAAACCTCGCACGTGTTTTTACTCGACTAGCCTGCGGGATGCATCCTCTCGCTCGTGTTTTTACTCGACTAGCCTGCGGGATGCATCCTCTCGCACGTGTTTTTACTCGACTAGCCTGCGGGATGCATCCTCTCGCACGTGTTTTTGCTGGACTAGCCTGCGGGATGCATCCTCTCGCACGTGTTTTTGCTCGACTAGGCATGCGCATCCCAAAAAACCTGCGCATGCGCATCCCAAAAAACCTGCCCATGCGCATCCCACAAAACCTGCGCATGCGCATCCCACAAAACCTCGCACGTGTTTTTACTCGACTAGCCTGCGGGATGCATCCTCTCGCACGTGTTTTTACTCGACTAGCCTGCGGGATGCATCCTCTCGCACGTGTTTTTACTCGACTAGCCTGCGGGATGCATCCTCTCGCACGTGTTTTTACTCGACTACCCTGCGGGATGCATCCTCTCGCACGTGTTTTTGCTCGACTAGCCATGCGCATCCCAAAAAACCTGCGCATGCGCATCCCACAAAACCTGCGCATGCGCATCCCACAAAACCTCGCACGTGTTTTTACTCGACTAGCCTGCGGGATGCATCCTCTCGCACGTGTTTTTACTCGACTACCCTGCGGGATGCATCCTCTCGCACGTGTTTTTGCTCGACTAGCCATGCGCATCCCAAAAAACCTGCGCATGCGCATCCCACAAAACCTGCGCATGCGCATCCCACAAAACCTCGCACGTGTTTTTACTCGACTAGCCTGCGGGATGCATCCTCTCGCACGTGTTTTTACTCGACTAGCCTGCGGGATGCATCCTCTCGCACGTGTTTTTACTCGACTAGCCTGCGGGATGCATCCTCTCGCACGTGTTTTTGCTGGACTAGCCTGCGGGATGCATCCTCTCGCACGTGTTTTTGCTCGACTAGGCATGCGCATCCCAAAAAACCTGCGCATGCGCATCCCACAAAACCTGCGCATGCGCTTCCCACAAAACCTCGCACGTGTTTTTACTCGACTAGAATGCGGGATGCATCCTCTCGCACGTGTTTTTACTCGACTAGCCTGCGGGATGCATCCTCTCGCACGTGTTTTTACTCGACTAGCCTGCGGGATGCATCCTCTCGCACGTGTTTTTGCTCGACTAGCCATGCGCATCCCAAAAAACCTGCGCATGCGCATCCCACAAAACCTCGCACGCGTTTTTACTCGACTAGCCTGCGGGATGCATCCTCTCGCACGTGTTTTCACTCGACTAGCCTGCGGGATGCATCCTCTCGCACGTGTTTTTGCTGGACTAGCCTGCGGGATGCATCCTCTCGCACGTGTTTTTGCTCGACTAGGCATGCGCATCCCAAAAAACCTGCGCATGCGCATCCCAAAAAACCTGCCCATGCGCATCCCACAAAACCTGCGCATGCGCATCCCACAAAACCTCGCACGTGTTTTTACTCGACTAGCCTGCGGGATGCATCCTCTCGCACGTGTTTTTACTCGACTAGCCTGCGGGATGCATCCTCTCGCACGTGTTTTTACTCGACTAGCCTGCGGGATGCATCCTCTCGCACGTGTTTTTACACGACTAGCCTGCGGGATGCATCCTCTCGCACGTGTTTTTACTCGACTACCCTGCGGGATGCATCCTCTCGCACGTGTTTTTGCTCGACTAGCCATGCGCATCCCAAAAAACCTGCGCATGCGCATCCCACAAAACCTCGCACGTGTTTTTACTCGACTAGCCTGCGGGATGCATCCTCTCGCACGTGTTTTTACTCGACTAGCCTGCGGGATGCATCCTCTCGCACGTGTTTTTACTCGACTACCCTGCGGGATGCATCCTCTCGCACGTGTTTTTGCTCGACTAGGCATGCGCATCCCAAAAAACCTGCGCATGCGCATCCCACAAAACCTGCGCATGCGCATCCCACAAAACCTCGCACGTGTTTTTACTCGACTAGCCTGCGGGATGCATCCTCTCGCACGTGTTTTCACTCGACTAGCCTGCGGGATGCATCCTCTCGCACGTGTTTTTGCTGGACTAGCCTGCGGGATGCATCCTCTCGCACGTGTTTTTGCTCGACTAGGCATGCGCATCCCAAAAAACCTGCGCATGCGCATCCCAAAAAACCTGCCCATGCGCATCCCACAAAACCTGCGCATGCGCATCCCACAAAACCTCGCACGTGTTTTTACTCGACTAGCCTGCGGGATGCATCCTCTCGCACGTGTTTTTACTCGACTAGCCTGCGGGATGCATCCTCTCGCACGTGTTTTTACTCGACTAGCCTGCGGGATGCATCCTCTCGCACGTGTTTTTACACGACTAGCCTGCGGGATGCATCCTCTCGCACGTGTTTTTACTCGACTACCCTGCGGGATGCATCCTCTCGCACGTGTTTTTGCTCGACTAGCCATGCGCATCCCAAAAAACCTGCGCATGCGCATCCCACAAAACCTCGCACGTGTTTTTACTCTACTAGCCTGCGGGATGCATCCTCTCGCACGTGTTTTTACTCGACTAGCCTGCGGGATGCATCCTCTCGCACGTGTTTTTACTCGACTACCCTGCGGGATGCATCCTCTCGCACGTGTTTTTGCTCGACTAGGCATGCGCATCCCAAAAAACCTGCGCATGCGCATCCCACAAAACCTGCGCATGCGCATCCCACAAAACCTCGCACGTGTTTTTACTCGACTAGCCTGCGGGATGCATCCTCTCGCACGTGTTTTTACTCGACTAGCCTGCGGGATGCATCCTCTCGCACGTGTTTTTACTCGACTAGCCTGCGGGATGCATCCTCTCGCACGTGTTTTTGCTCGACTAGCCATGCGCATCCCAAAAAACCTGCGCATGCGCATCCCACAAAACCCCGCACGTGTTTTTACTCGACTAGCCTGCGGGATGCATCCTCTCGCACGTGTTTTTGCTCGACTAGCCTGCGGGATGCATCCTCTCGCACGTGTTTTTGCTCGACTAGCCTGCGGGATGCATCCTCTCGCACGTGTTTGTGCTCGACTAGCCTGCGGGATGCATCCTCTCGCACGTGTTTTTACTCGACTAGCCTGCGGGATGCATCCTCTCGCACGTGTTTTTGCTCGACTAGCCTGCGGGATGCATCCTCTCGCACGTGTTTTTGCTCGACTAGCCTGCGGGATGCATCCTCTCGCACGTGTTTGTGCTCGACTAGCCTGCGGGATGCATCCTCTCGCACGTGTTTTTACTCGACTAGCCTGCGGGATGCATCCTCTCGCACGTGTTTTTACTCGACTAGCCTGCGGGATGCATCCTCTCGCACGTGTTTTTACTCGACTAGCCTGCGGGATGCATCCTCTCGCACGTGTTTTTGCTCGACTAGGCATGCGCATCCCAAAAAACCTGCGCATGCGCATCCCAAAAAACCTGCGCATGCGCATCCCACAAACCCTCGCACGTGTTTTTACTCGACTAGCCTGCGGGATGCATCCTCTCGCACGTGTTTTTACTCGACTAGCCTGCGGGATGCATCCTCTCGCACGTGTTTTTACTCGACTAGCCTGCGGGATGCATCCTCTCGCACGTGTTTTTACTCGACTAGCCTGCGGGATGCATCCTCTCGCACGTGTTTTTACTCGACTAGCCTGCGGGATGCATCCTCTCGCACGTGTTTTTACTCGACTAGCCTGCGGGATGCATCCTCTCGCACGTGTTTTTGCTCGACTAGCCATGCGCATCCCAAAAAACCTGCGCATGCGCATCCCACAAAACCTGCGCATGCGCATCCCACAAAACCTCGCACGTGTTTTTACTCGACTAGCCTGCGGGATGCATCCTCTCGCACGTGTTTTTGCTCTACTAGCCTGCGGGATGCATCCTCTCGCACGTGTTTTTGCTCGACTAGCCTGCGGGATGCATCCTCTCGCACGTGTTTTTACTCGACTACCCTGCGGGATGCATCCTCTCGCACGTGTTTTTGCTCGACTAGCCATGCGCATCCCAAAAAACCTGCGCATGCGCATCCCACAAAACCTCGCACGTGTTTTTACTCGACTAGCCTGCGGGATGCATCCTCTCGCACGTGTTTTTACTCGACTAGCCTGCGGGATGCATCCTCTCGCACGTGTTTTTGCTCGACTAGGCATGCGCATCCCAAAAAACCTGCGCATGCGCATCCCAAAAAACCTGCCCATGCGCATCCCACAAAACCTGCGCATGCGCATCCCACAAAACCTCGCACGTGTTTTTACTCGACTAGCCTGCGGGATGCATCCTCTCGCACGTGTTTTTACTCGACTAGCCTGCGGGATGCATCCTCTCGCACGTGTTTTTACTCGACTAGCCTGCGGGATGCATCCTCTCGCACGTGTTTTTACACGACTAGCCTGCGGGATGCATCCTCTCGCACGTGTTTTTACTCGACTACCCTGCGGGATGCATCCTCTCGCACGTGTTTTTGCTCGACTAGCCATGCGCATCCCAAAAAACCTGCGCATGCGCATCCCACAAAACCTCGCACGTGTTTTTACTCGACTAGCCTGCGGGATGCATCCTCTCGCACGTGTTTTTACTCGACTAGCCTGCGGGATGCATCCTCTCGCACGTGTTTTTACTCGACTACCCTGCGGGATGCATCCTCTCGCACGTGTTTTTGCTCGACTAGCCATGCGCATCCCAAAAAACCTGCGCATGCGCATCCCACAAAACCTGCGCATGCGCATCCCACAAAACCTCGCACGTGTTTTTACTTGACTAGCCTGCGGGATGCATCCTCTCGCACGTGTTTTTACTCGACTAGCCTGCAGGATGCATCCTCTCGCACGTGTTTTTACTCGACTAGCCTGCGGGATGCATCCTCTCGCACGTGTTTTTGCTCGACTAGCCATGCGCATCCCAAAAAACCTGCGCATGCGCATCCCACAAAACCTGCGCATGCGCATCCCACAAAACCTCGCACGTGTTTTTACTCGACTAGCCTGCGGGATGCATCCTCTCGCACGTGTTTTTACTCGACTAGCCTGCAGAATGCATCCTCTCGCACGTGTTTTTACTCGACTAGCCTGCGGGATGCATCCTCTCGCACGTGTTTTTGCTCGACTAGCCATGCGCATCCCAAAAAACCTGCGCATGCGCATCCCAAAAAACCTGCGCATGCGCATCCCACAAAACCTGCGCATGCGCATCCCACAAAACCTCGCACGTGTTTTTACTCGACTAGCCTGCGGGATGCATCCTCTCGCACGTGTTTTTACTCGACTAGCCTGCGGGATGCATCCTCTCGCACGTGTTTTTACACGACTACCCTGCGGGATGCATCCTCTCGCACGTGTTTTTGCTCGACTAGCCATGCGCATCCCAAAAAACCTGCGCATGCGCATCCCACAAAACCTGCGCATGCGCATCCCACAAAACCTCGCACGTGTTTTTACTCGACTAGCCTGCGGGATGCATCCTCTCGCACGTGTTTTTACTCGACTAGCCTGCAGGATGCATCCTCTCGCACGTGTTTTTACTCGACTAGCCTGCGGGATGCATCCTCTCGCACGTGTTTTTACTCGACTAGCCTGCGGGATGCATCCTCTCGCACGTGTTTTTGCTGGACTAGCCTGCGGGATGCATCCTCTCGCACGTGTTTTTGCTCGACTAGGCATGCGCATCCCAAAAAACCTGCGCATGCGCATCCCAAAAAACCTGCGCATGCGCATCCCACAAAACCTGCGCATGCGCATCCCACAAAACCTCGCACGTGTTTTTACTCGACTAGCCTGCGGGATGCATCCTCTCGCACGTGTTTTTACTCGACTAGCCTGCGGGATGCATCCTCTCGCACGTGTTTTTACTCGACTAGCCTGCGGGATGCATCCTCTCGCACGTGTTTTTACACGACTAGCCTGCGGGATGCATCCTCTCGCACGTGTTTTTACTCGACTACCCTGCGGGATGCATCCTCTCGCACGTGTTTTTGCTCGACTAGCCATGCGCATCCCAAAAAACCTGCGCATGCGCATCCCACAAAACCTCGCACGTGTTTTTACTCGACTAGCCTGCGGGATGCATCCTCTCGCACGTGTTTTTACTCGACTAGCCTGCGGGATGCATCCTCTCGCACGTTTTTTTACTCGACTACCCTGCGGGATGCATCCTCTCGCACGTGTTTTTGCTCGACTAGGCATGCGCATCCCAAAAAACCTGCGCATGCGCATCCCAAAAAACCTGCGCATGCGCATCCCAAAAAACCTGCGCATGCGCATCCCAAAAAACCTGCGCATGCGCATCCCACAAAACCTGCGCATGCGCATCCCACAAAACCTCGCACGTGTTTTTACTCGACTAGCCTGCGGGATGCACCCTCTCGCACGTGTTTTTGCTCGACTAGCCTGCGGGATGCATCCTCTCGCACGTGTTTTTGCTCGACTAGCCTGCGGGATGCATCCTCTCGCACGTGTTTGTGCTCGACTAGCCTGCAGGATGCATCCTCTCGCACGTGTTTTTACTCGACTAGCCTGCGGGATGCATCCTCTCGCACGTGTTTTTGCTCGACTAGTCATGCGCATCCCAAAAAAACATGCGCATGCGCATCCCAAAAAACCTGCGCATGCGCATCCCACAAAACCTCGCACGTGTTTTTACTCGACTAGCCTGCGGGATGCATCCCCTCGCACGTGTTTTTGCTCGACTAGCCTGCGGGATGCATCCTCTCGCACGTGTTTTTACTCGACTACCCTGCGGGATGCATCCTCTCGCACGTGTTTTTGCTCGACTAGCCATGCGCATCCCAAAAAACCTGCGCATGCGCATCCCACAAAACCTGCGCATGCGCATCCCACAAAACCTCGCACGTGTTTTTGCTCGACTAGCCATGCGCATCCCAAAAAACCTGCGCATGCGCATCCCACAAAACCTGCGCATGCGGATCCCACAAAACCTCGCACGTGTTTTTACTCGACTAGCCTGCGGGATGCATCCTCTCGCACGTGTTTTTACTCGACTAGCCTGCGGGATGCATCCTCTCGCACGTGTTTTTACTCGACTAGCCCGGCGGGATGCATCCTCTCGCACGTGTTTTTACTCGACTAGCCTGCAGGATGCATCCTCTCGCACGTGTTTTTGCTCGACTAGCCATGCGCATCCCAAAAAACCTGCGCATGCGCATCCCACAAAACCTGCGCATGCGCATCCCACAAAACCTCGCACGTGTTTTTACTCGACTAGCCTGCGGGATGCATCCTCTCGCACGTGTTTTTACTCGACTAGCCTGCGGGATGCATCCTCTCGCACGTGTTTTTACTCGACTAGCCCGGCGGGATGCATCCTCTCGCACGTGTTTTTACTCGACTAGCCTGCAGGATGCATCCTCTCGCACGTGTTTTTACTCGACTAGCCTGCGGGATGCATCCTCTCGCACGTGTTTTTGCTCGACTAGCCATGCGCATCCCAAAAAACCTGCGCATGCGCATCCCAAAAAACCTGCGCATGCGCATCCCACAAAACCTGCGCATGCGCATCCCACAAAACCTGCGCATGCGCATCCCACAAAACCTGCGCATGCGCATCCCACAAAACCTCGCACGTGTTTTTACTCGACTAGCCTGCGGGATGCATCCTCTCGCACGTGTTTTTACTCGACTAGCCTGCGGGATGCATCCTCTCGCACGTGTTTTTGCTGGACTAGCCTGCGGGATGCATCCTCTCGCACGTGTTTTTGCTCGACTAGGCATGCGCATCCCAAAAAACCTGCGCATGCGCATCCCACAAAACCTGCGCATGCGCATCCCACAAACCCTCGCACGTGTTTTTACTCGACTAGCCTGCGGGATGCATCCTCTCGCTCGTGTTTTTACTCGACTAGCCTGCGGGATGCATCCTCTCGCACGTGTTTTTACTCGACTAGCCTGCGGGATGCATCCTCTCGCACGTGTTTTTGCTCGACTAGCCATGCGCATCCCAAAAAACCTGCGCATGCGCATCCCACAAATCCTCGCACGTGTTTTTACTCGACTAGCCTGCGGGATGCATCCTCTCGCACGTGTTTTTACTCGACTAGCCTGCGGGATGCATCCTCTCGCACGTGTTTTTGCTGGACTAGCCTGCGGGATGCATCCTCTCGCACGTGTTTTTGCTCGACTAGGCATGCGCATCCCAAAAAACCTGCGCATGCGCATCCCAAAAAACCTGCCCATGCGCATCCCACAAAACCTGCGCATGCGCATCCCACAAAACCTCGCACGTGTTTTTACTCGACTAGCCTGCGGGATGCATCCTCTCGCACGTGTTTTTACTCGACTAGCCTGCGGGATGCATCCTCTCGCACGTGTTTTTACTCGACTAGCCTGCGGGATGCATCCTCTCGCACGTGTTTTTATTCGACTGCCCTGCGGGATGCATCCTCTCGCACGTGTTTTTGCTCGACTAGCCATGCGCATCCCAAAAAACCTGCGCATGCGCATCCCACAAAACCTCGCACGTGTTTTTACTCGACTAGCCTGCGGGATGCATCCTCTCGCACGTGTTTTTACTCGACTAGCCTGCGGGATGCATCCTCTCGCACGTGTTTTTACTCGACTACCCTGCGGGATGCATCCTCTCGCACGTGTTTTTGCTCGACTAGCCATGCGCATCCCAAAAAACCTGCGCATGCGCATCCCACAAAACCTGCGCATGCGCATCCCACAAAACCTCGCACGTGTTTTTACTCGACTAGCCTGCGGGATGCATCCTCTCGCACGTGTTTTTACTCGACTAGCCTGCGGGATGCATCCTCTCGCACGTGTTTTTACTCGACTAGCCTGCGGGATGCATCCTCTCGCACGTGTTTTTGCTGGACTAGCCTGCGGGATGCATCCTCTCGCACGTGTTTTTGCTCGACTAGCCTGCGGGATGCATCCTCTCGCACGTGTTTTTGCTCGACTAGCCTGCGGGATGCATCCTCTCGCACGTGTTTGTGCTCGACTAGCCTGCGGGATGCATCCTCTCGCACGTGTTTTTACTCGACTAGCCTGCGGGATGCATCCTCTCGCACGTGTTTTTGCTCGACTAGCCATGCGCATCCCAAAAAACCTGCGCATGCGCATCCCACAAAACCTGCGCATGCGCATCCCACAAAACCTCGCACGTGTTTTTACTCGACTAGCCTGCGGGATGCATCCTCTCGCACGTGTTTTTACTCGACTAGCCTGCGGGATGCATCCTCTCGCACGTGTTTTTACTCGACTAGCCTGCGGGATGCATCCTCTCGCACGTGTTTTTGCTGGACTAGCCTGCGGGATGCATCCTCTCGCACGTGTTTTTGCTCGACTAGCCTGCGGGATGCATCCTCTCGCACGTGTTTTTGCTCGACTAGCCTGCGGGATGCATCCTCTCGCACGTGTTTGTGCTCGACTAGCCTGCGGGATGCATCCTCTCGCACGTGTTTTTACTCGACTAGCCTGCGGGATGCATCCTCTCGCACGTGTTTTTGCTCGACTAGCCTGCGGGATGCATCCTCTCGCACGTGTTTTTGCTCGACTAGCCTGCGGGATGCATCCTCTCGCACGTGTTTGTGCTCGACTAGCCTGCGGGATGCATCCTCTCGCACGTGTTTTTACTCGACTAGCCTGCGGGATGCATCCTCTCGCACGTGTTTTTACTCGACTAGCCTGCGGGATGCATCCTCTCGCACGTGTTTTTACTCGACTAGCCTGCGGGATGCATCCTCTCGCACGTGTTTTTGCTCGACTAGGCATGCGCATCCCAAAAAACCTGCGCATGCGCATCCCAAAAAACCTGCGCATGCGCATCCCACAAACCCTCGCACGTGTTTTTACTCGACTAGCCTGCGGGATGCATCCTCTCGCACGTGTTTTTACTCGACTAGCCTGCGGGATGCATCCTCTCGCACGTGTTTTTACTCGACTAGCCTGCGGGATGCATCCTCTCGCACGTGTTTTTACTCGACTAGCCTGCGGGATGCATCCTCTCGCACGTGTTTTTACTCGACTAGCCTGCGGGATGCATCCTCTCGCACGTGTTTTTACTCGACTAGCCTGCGGGATGCATCCTCTCGCACGTGTTTTTGCTCGACTAGCCATGCGCATCCCAAAAAACCTGCGCATGCGCATCCCACAAAACCTGCGCATGCGCATCCCACAAAACCTCGCACGTGTTTTTACTCGACTAGCCTGCGGGATGCATCCTCTCGCACGTGTTTTTGCTCTACTAGCCTGCGGGATGCATCCTCTCGCACGTGTTTTTGCTCGACTAGCCTGCGGGATGCATCCTCTCGCACGTGTTTTTACTCGACTACCCTGCGGGATGCATCCTCTCGCACGTGTTTTTGCTCGACTAGCCATGCGCATCCCAAAAAACCTGCGCATGCGCATCCCACAAAACCTCGCACGTGTTTTTACTCGACTAGCCTGCGGGATGCATCCTCTCGCACGTGTTTTTACTCGACTAGCCTGCGGGATGCATCCTCTCGCACGTGTTTTTGCTCGACTAGGCATGCGCATCCCAAAAAACCTGCGCATGCGCATCCCAAAAAACCTGCCCATGCGCATCCCACAAAACCTGCGCATGCGCATCCCACAAAACCTCGCACGTGTTTTTACTCGACTAGCCTGCGGGATGCATCCTCTCGCACGTGTTTTTACTCGACTAGCCTGCGGGATGCATCCTCTCGCACGTGTTTTTACTCGACTAGCCTGCGGGATGCATCCTCTCGCACGTGTTTTTACACGACTAGCCTGCGGGATGCATCCTCTCGCACGTGTTTTTACTCGACTACCCTGCGGGATGCATCCTCTCGCACGTGTTTTTGCTCGACTAGCCATGCGCATCCCAAAAAACCTGCGCATGCGCATCCCACAAAACCTCGCACGTGTTTTTACTCGACTAGCCTGCGGGATGCATCCTCTCGCACGTGTTTTTACTCGACTAGCCTGCGGGATGCATCCTCTCGCACGTGTTTTTACTCGACTAGCCTGCGGGATGCATCCTCTCGCACGTGTTTTTGCTGGACTAGCCTGCGGGATGCATCCTCTCGCACGTGTTTTTGCTCGACTAGGCATGCGCATCCCAAAAAACCTGCGCATGCGCATCCCAAAAAACCTGCCCATGCGCATCCCACAAAACCTGCGCATGCGCATCCCACAAAACCTCGCACGTGTTTTTACTCGACTAGCCTGCGGGATGCATCCTCTCGCACGTGTTTTTACTCGACTAGCCTGCGGGATGCATCCTCTCGCACGTGTTTTTACTCGACTAGCCTGCGGGATGCATCCTCTCGCACGTGTTTTTGCTCGACTAGCCATGCGCATCCCAAAAAACCTGCGCATGCGCATCCCACAAAACCTGCGCATGCGCATCCCACAAAACCTCGCACGTGTTTTTACTCGACTAGCCTGCGGGATGCATCCTCTCGCACGTGTTTTTACTCGACTAGCCTGCGGGATGCATCCTCTCGCACGTGTTTTTACTCGACTAGCCTGCGGGATGCATCCTCTCGCACGTGTTTTTGCTGGACTAGCCTGCGGGATGCATCCTCTCGCACGTGTTTTTGCTCGACTAGCCTGCGGGATGCATCCTCTCGCACGTGTTTTTGCTCGACTAGCCTGCGGGATGCATCCTCTCGCACGTGTTTGTGCTCGACTAGCCTGCGGGATGCATCCTCTCGCACGTGTTTTTACTCGACTAGCCTGCGGGATGCATCCTCTCGCACGTGTTTTTGCTCGACTAGCCTACGGGACGCATGCTCTCGCACGTGTTTTTCACGCGACTAGCCTGCGGGATGCATCCTCTCGCACGTGTTTTTACTCGACTAGACTGCGGGAAGCATCCTCTCGTACGTGTTTTTACTCGACTAGCCTGCGGGATGCATCCTCTCGCACGTGTTTTTACTCGACTAGCCTGCGGGATGCATCCTCTCGCACGTGTTTTTACTCGACTAGCCTGCGGGATGCATCCTTTCGCACGTGTTTTTACTCGACTAGCCTGCGGGATGCATCCTCTCGCACGTGTTTTTACTCGACTAGCCTGCGGGATGCATCCTTTCGCACGTGTTTTTACTCGACTAGCCTGCGGGATGCATCCTCTCGCACGTGTTTTTACTCGACTAGCCTGCGGGACGCATCCTCTCGCACGTGTTTTTACTCGACTAGCCTGCGGGACGCATCCTCTCGCACGTGTTTTTACTCGACTAGCCTACGGGACGCATGCTCTCGCACGTGTTTTTCACGCGACTAGCCTGCGGGATGCATCCTCTCGCACGTGTTTTTACTCGACTAGACTGCGGGAAGCATCCTCTCGTACGTGTTTTTACTCGACTAGCCTGCGGGATGCATCCTCTCGCACGTGTTTTTACTCGACTAGCCTGCGGGATGCATCCTCTCGCACGTGTTTTTACTCGACTAGCCTGCGGGATGCATCCTTTCGCACGTGTTTTTACTCGACTAGCCTGCGGGATGCATCCTCTCGCACGTGTTTTTACTCGACTAGCCTGCGGGACGCATCCTCTCGCACGTGTTTTTACTCGACTAGCCTGCGGGACGCATCCTCTCGCACGTGTTTTTACTCGACTAGCCTGCGGGACGCATGCTCTCGCACGTGTTTTTCACGCGACTAGCCTGCGGGATGCATCCTCTCGCACGTGTTTTTACTCGACTAGACTGCGGAAAGCATCCTCTC
This sequence comes from Lasioglossum baleicum, assembly GCF_051020765.1. Taxonomy (NCBI): domain Eukaryota; kingdom Metazoa; phylum Arthropoda; class Insecta; order Hymenoptera; family Halictidae; genus Lasioglossum; species Lasioglossum baleicum. The sequence continues at coordinate 27,334 of NW_027469402.1, read as the reverse complement.
GTACGTGTTTTTACTCGACTAGCCTGCGGGATGCATCCTCTCCCACGTGTATTTACACGACTAGCCTGCGGGATGCATCCTCTCGCACGTGTTTTTGCTCGACTAGCCTGCGGGATGCATCCTCTCGCACGTATTTTTCACTAGACTAGCCTGCGGGATGCATCCTCTCGCACGTGTTTTTACTCGACTAGCCTGCGGGACGCATCCTCTCGCACGTGTTTTTACTCGACTAGCCTGCGGGACGCATCCTCTCGCACGTGTTTTTACTCGACTAGCCTGCGGGACGCATGCTCTCGCACGTGTTTTTCACGCGACTAGCCTGCGGGATGCATCCTCTCGCACGTGTTTTTACTCGACTAGACTGCGGAAAGCATCCTCTCGTACGTGTTTTTACTCGACTAGCCTGCGGGATGCATCCTCTCCCACGTGTATTTACACGACTAGCCTGCGGGATGCATCCTCTCGCACGTGTTTTTGCTCGACTAGCCTGCGGGATGCATCCTCTCGCACGTATTTTTCACTAGACTAGCCTGCGGGATGCATCCTCTCGCACGTGTTTTTGCTCGACTGGCCTGCGGGATGCATCCTCTCGCACGTGTTTTTGCTCGACTAGCCTGCGGGATGCATCATCTCGCACGTGTTTTTGCTCGACTAGCCTGCGGGATGCATCCTCTCGCACGTGTTTTTACACGACTAGCCTGCGGGATGCATCCTCTCGCACGTGTTTTTACTCGACTAGCCTGCGGGATGCATCCGCTCGCACGTGTTCTTCACTAGACTAGCCTGCGGGATGCATCCTCTCGCACGCGTTTTTACTCGACTAGCCTGCGGGATGCATCCTCTCGCACGTGTTTTTACTCGACTAGCCTGCGGGATGCATCCTCTCGCACGCGTTTTTACTCGACCAGCCTGCGGGATGCATCCTCTCGCACGCGTTTTTACTCGACTAGCCTGCGGGATGCATCCTCTCGCACGCGTTTTTGCTCGACCAGCCTGCGGGATGCATCCTTTCGCACGTGTTTTTACTCGACTAGCCTGCGGGATGCATCCTCTCGCACGTGTTTTTTCTCGACTAGCCTGCGGGATGCATCCTCTCGCACGTGTTTTTCCTCGACTAGCCTGCGGGATGCATCCTCTCGCACGTGTTTTTACACGACTAGCCTGCGGGATGCATCCTCTCGCACGTGTTTTTACTCGACTAGCCTGCGGGATGCATCCGCTCGCACGTGTTCTTCACTAGACTAGCCTGCGGGATGCATCCTCTCGCACGCGTTTTTACTCGACTAGCCTGCGGGATGCATCCTCTCGCACGTGTTTTTACTCGACTAGCCTGCGGGATGCATCCTCTCGCACGCGTTTTTACTCGACCAGCCTGCGGGATGCATCCTCTCGCACGCGTTTTTACTCGACTAGCCTGCGGGATGCATCCTCTCGCACGCGTTTTTGCTCGACCAGCCTGCGGGATGCATCCTCCCGCACGCGTTTTTACTTGACTAGCCTGCGGGATGCATCCTCTGGCACGTGTTCTTACTCGACTAGCCTGCGGGATGCATCCTCTCGCACGTGTTTTTACTCGACTAGCCTGCGGGATGCATCCTCTCGCACGTGTTTTTACTCGACTAGCCTGCGGGACGCATCCTCTCGCACGTGTTTTTACTCGACTAGCCTGCGGGATGCATCCTCTCGCACGTGTTTTTACTCGACTAGCCTGCGGGACGCATCCTCTCGCACGCGTTTTTACTCGACCAGCCTGCGGGATGCATCCTCTCGCACGCGTTTTTACTCGACTAGCCTGCGGGATGCATCCTCTGGCACGTGTTTTTACTCGACTAGCCTGCGGGATGCATCCTCTCGCACGTGTTGTTACTCGACTAGCCTGCGGGATGCATCCTCTCGCACGTGTTTTTACTCGACTAGCCTGCGGGATGCATCCTTTCGCACGTGTTTTTACTCGACTAGCCTGCGGGATGCATCCTCTCGCACGTGTTTTTTCTCGACTAGCCTGCGGGATGCATCCTCTCGCACGTGTTTTTACTCGACTAGCCTGCGGGACGCATCCTCTCGCACGTGTTTTTACTCGACTAGCCTGCGGGACGCATGCTCTCGCACGTGTTTTTCACGCGACTAGCCTGCGGGATGCATCCTCTCGCACGTGTTTTTACTCGACTAGACTGCGGAAAGCATCCTCTCGTACGTGTTTTTACTCGACTAGCCTGCGGGATGCATCCTCTCCCACGTGTATTTACACGACTAGCCTGCGGGATGCATCCTCTCGCACGTGTTTTTGCTCGACTAGCCTGCGGGATGCATCCTCTCGCACGTATTTTTCACTAGACTAGCCTGCGGGATGCATCCTCTCGCACGTGTTTTTACTCGACTAGCCTGCGGGATGCATCCTTTCGCAAGTGTTTTTACTCGACTAGCCTGCGGGATGCATCCTCTCGCACGTATTTTTCACTAGACTAGCCTGCGGGATGCATCCTCTCGCACGTGTTTTTACTCGACTAGCCTGCGGGATGCATCCTTTCGCAAGTGTTTTTACTCGACTAGCCTGCGGGATGCATCCTCTCGCACGTGTTTTTACTCGACTAGCCTGCGGGATGCATCCTCTCGCACGTGTTTTTACTCGACTAGCCTGCGGGATGCATCCTCTCCCACGTGTATTTACACGACTAGCCTGCGGGATGCATCCTCTCGCACGTGTTTTTGCTCGACTAGCCTGCGGGATGCATCCTCTCGCACGTATTTTTCACTAGACTAGCCTGCGGGATGCATCCTCTCGCACGTGTTTTTACTCGACTAGCCTGCGGGATGCATCCTCTCGCACGTGTTTTTACTCGACTAGCCTGCGGGATGCATCCTCTCGCACGTGTTTTTACTCGACTAGCCTGCGGGATGCATCCTTTCGCAAATGTTTTTACTCGACTAGCCTGCGGGATGCATCCTCTCGCACGTGTTTTTACTCGACTAGCCTGCGGGATGCATCCTCTCGCACGTGTTTTTACTCGACTAGCCTGCGGGATGCATCCTCTCGCACGTGTTTTTACTCGACTAGCCTGCGGGACGCATCCTCTCGCACGTGTTCTACACTCGTCTAGCCTGTGGGATGCATCCTCTCGCACGTGTTTTTACTCGACTAGCCTGCGGGATGCATCCTCTCGCACGTGTTTTTACTCGACTAGCCTGCGGGATGCATCCTCTCGCACGTGTTTTTACTCGACTAGCCTGCGGGATGCATCCTCTCGCACGTGTTTTTACTCGACTAGACTGCGGGATGCATCCTCTCGCACGTGTTTTTGCTCGACTAGCCTGCGGGACGCATCCTCTCGCACGTGTTTTTACTCGACTAGCCTGCGGGATGCATCCTCTCGCACGTGTTTTTACTCGACTAGCCTGCGGGATGCATCCTCTCGCACGTGTTTTTACTCGACTAGCCTGCGGGATGCATCCTTTCGCAAATGTTTTTACTCGACTAGCCTGCGGGATGCATCCTCTCGCACGTGTTTTTACTCGACTAGCCTGCGGGATGCATCCTCTCGCACGTGTTTTTACTCGACTAGCCTGCGGGATGCATCCTCTCGCACGTGTTTTTACTCGACTAGCCTGCGGGATGCATCCTCTCGCACGTGTTTTTACTCGACTAGCCTGCGGGATGCATCCTCTCGCACGTGTTTTTACTCGACTAGCCTGCGGGATGCATCCTCTCGCACGTGTTTTTACTCGACTAGCCTGCGGGATGCATCCTTTCGCAAATGTTTTTACTCGACTAGCCTGCGGGATGCATCCTCTCGCACGTGTTTTTACTCGACTAGCCTGCGGGATGCATCCTCTCGCACGTGTTTTTACTCGACTAGCCTGCGGGATGCATCCTCTCGCACGTGTTTTTACTCGACTAGCCTGCGGGATGCATCCTCTCGCACGTGTTTTTGCTCGACTGGCCTGCGGGATGCATCCTCTCGCACGTGTTTTTGCTCGACTAGCCTGCGGGATGCATCCTCTCGCACGTGTTTTTACTCGACTAGCCTGCGGGATGCATCCTCTCGCACGTGTTTTTACTCGACTAGACTGCGGGATGCATCCTCTCGCACGTGTTTTTGCTCGACTAGCCTGCGGGACGCATCCTCTCGCACGTGTTTTTACTCGACTAGCCTGCGGGATGCATCCTCTCGCACGTGTTTTTACTCGACTAGCCTGCGGGATGCATCCTCTCGCACGTGTTTTTACTCGACTAGCCTGCGGGAAGCATCCTCTCGCACGTGTTTTTACTCGACTAGCCTGCGGAATGCATCCTCTCGCACGTGTATTTACACGACTAGCCTGCGGGATGCATCCTCTCGCACGTGTTTTTGCTCGACTAGCCTGCGGGATGCATCCTCTCGCACGTATTTTTCACTAGACTAGCCTGCGGGATGCACCCTCTCGCACGTGTTTTTACTCGACTAGCCTGCGGGATGCATCCTCTCGCACGTGTTTTTGCTCGACTAGCCTGCGGGATGCATCCTCTCGCACGTGTTTTTGCTCGACTAGCCTGCGGGATGCATCCTCTCGCACGTGTTTTTACTCGACTAGCCTGCGGGATGCATCCTCTCGCACGTGTTGTTGCTCGACTAGCCTGCGGGATGCATCCTCTCGCACGTGTTTTTGCTCGACTAGCATGCGGGATGCATCCACTCGCACGTGTTTTTACTCGACTAGCCTGCGGGATGCATTCTCTCGCACGTGTTTTTACTCGGCTAGCCTGCGAGATGCATCCTCTCGCACGTGTTTTTGCTCGACTAGCCTGCGGGATGCATCCTCTCGCACGTGTTTTTACTCGACTAGCCTGCGGGATGCATCCTCTCGCACGTGTTTTTACTCGGCTAGCCTGCGAGATGCATCCTCTCGCACGTGTTTTTGCTAGACTAGCCTGCGGGATGCATCCTCTCGCACGTGTTTTTACTTAGCTAGCCCTTGGGATGCATCCTCTCGCACGTGTTTTTGCTCGACTAGCCTGCGGGATGCATCCTGTCGCACGTGTTTTTACTCGACTAGCCTGCGGGATGCATCCTCTCGCACGTGTTTTTACTCGGCTAGCCTGCGAGATGCATCCTCTCGCACGTGTTTTTGCTCGACTAGCCTGCGGGATGCATCTTCTCGCACGTGTTTTTACTCGACTAGCCTGCGGGATGCATCCTCTCGCACGTGTTTTTACTCGGCTAGCCTGCGAGATGCATCCTCTCGCACGTGTTTTTGCTCGACTAGCCTGCGGGATGCATCCTCTCGCACGTGTTTTCACTCGACTAGCCTGCGAGATGCATCCTCCCGCACGTGTTTTTGCTCGACTAGCCTGCGGGATGCATCCTCTCGCACGTGTTTTTACTCGGCTAGCCTGCGGGATGCATCCTCTCGCACGTGTTTTTACTCGACTAGCCTGCGGGATGCATCCTCTCGCACGTGTTTTTGCTCGACAAGCCTGCGGGATGCATCCTCTCGCACGTGTTTTTACTCGACTAGCCTGCGGGATGCATCCTCTCGCACGTGTTTTTACTCGGCTAGCCTGCGAGATGCATCCTCTCGCACGTGTTTTTGCTCGACTAGCCTGCGGGATGCATCCTCTCGCACGTGTTTTTGCTCGACTAGCCTGCGGGATGCATCCTCTCGCACGTGTTTTTGCTCGACTAGCCTGCGGGATGCATCATCTCGCACGTGTTTTTGCTCGACTAGCCTGCGGGATGCATGCTCTCGCACGTGTTTTTACTCGACTAGCCTGCGGGATGCATCCTCTCGCACGTGTTTTTACACGACTAGCCTGCGGGATGCATCCTCTCGCACGTATTTTTCACTAGACTAGCCTGCGGGATGCATCCTCTCGCACGTGTTTTTACTCGACTAGCCTGCGGGATGCATCCTCTCGCACGTGTTTTTACTCGACTAGCCTGCGGGACGCATCCTCTCGCACGTGTTCTTCACTCGTCTAGCCTGTGGGATGCATCCTCTCGCACGTGTTTTTACTCGACTAGCCTGCGGGATGCATCCTCTCGCACGTGTTTTTACTCGACTAGCCTGCGGGATGCATCCTCTCGCACGTGTTTTTACTCGACTAGCCTGCGGGATGCATCCTCTCGCACGTGTTTTTACTCGACTAGCCTGCGGGATGCATCCTCTCGCACGTGTTTTTACTCGACTAGCCTGCGGGACGCATCCTCTCGCACGTGTTTTTACTCGACTAGCCTGCGGGACGCATCCTCTCGCACGTGTTCTTCACTCGACTAGCCTGCGGGATGCATCCTCTCGCACGTGTTTTTACTCGACTAGCCTGCGGGATGCATCCTCTCGCACGTGTTTTTACTCGACTAGCCTGCGGGATGCATCCTCTCGCACGTGTTTTTGCTCGACTGGCCTGCGGGACGCATGCTCTCGCACGTGTTTTTCACGCGACTAGCCTGCGGGATGCATCCACTCGCACGTGTTTTTACTCGACTAGACTGCGGGATGCATCCTCTCGCACGTGTTTTTGCTCGACTAGCCTGCGGGACGCATCCTCTCGCACGTGTTTTTACTCGACTAGCCTGCGGGATGCATCCTCTCGCACGTGTTTTTACTCGACTAGCCTGCGGGATGCATCCTCTCGCACGTGTTTTTACTCGACTAGCCTGCGGGAAGCATCCTCTCGTACGTGTTTTTACTCGACTAGCCTGCGGGATGCATCCTCTCCCACGTGTATTTACACGACTAGCCTGCGGGATGCATCCTCTCGCACGTGTTTTTGCTCGACTAGCCTGCGGGATGCATCCTCTCGCACGTGTTTTTACTCGACTAGCCTGCGGGATGCATCCTTTCGCAAGTGTTTTTACTCGACTAGCCTGCGGGATGCATCCTCTCGCACGTGTTTTTACTCGACTAGCCTGCGGGATGCATCCTCTCGCACGTGTTTTTATTCGACTAGCCTGCGGGATGCATCCTCTCGCACGTGTTTTTACTCGACTAGCCTGCGGGACGCATCCTCTCGCACGTGTTCTTCACTCGTCTAGCCTGCGGGATGCATCCTCTCGCACGTGTTTTTGCTCGACTGGCCTGCGGGATGCATCCTCTCGCACGTGTTTTTGCTCGACTAGCCTGCGGGATGCATCATCTCGCACGTGTTTTTGCTCGACTAGCCTGCGGGATGCATCCTCTCGCACGTGTTTTTACTCGACTAGCCTGCGGGATGCATCCTCTCGCACGTGTTGTTGCTCGACTAGCCTGCGGGATGCATCCTCTCGCACGTGTTTTTGCTCGACTAGCATGCGGGATGCATCCTCTCGCACGTGTTTTTACTCGACTAGCCTGCGGGATGCATTCTCTCGCACGTGTTTTTACTCGACTAGCCTGCGGGACGCATCCTCTCGCACGCGTTTTTACTCGACCAGCCTGCGGGATGCATCCTCTCGCACGCGTTTTTACTCGACTAGCCTGCGGGATGCATCCTCTGGCACGTGTTTTTACTCGACTAGCCTGCGGGATGCATCCTCTCGCACGTGTTTTTACTCGACTAGCCTGCGGGACGCATCCTCTCGCACGTGTTTTTACTCGACTAGCCTGCGGGACGCATCCTCTCGCACGTGTTTTTACTCGACTAGCCTGCGGGACGCATGCTCTCGCACGTGTTTTTACTCGACTAGCCTGCGGGATGCATCCTCTCGCACGTGTTTTTACTCGACTAGCCTGCGGGAAGCATCCTCTCGTACGTGTTTTACTCGACTAGCCTGCGGGATGCATCCTCTCCCACGTGTATTTACACGACTAGCCTGCGGGATGCATCCTCTCGCACGTGTTTTTGCTCGACTAGCCTGCGGGATGCATCCTCTCGCACGTGTTTTTACTCGACTAGCCTGCGGGATGCATCCTTTCGCAAGTGTTTTTACTCGACTAGCCTGCGGGATGCATCCTCTCGCACGTGTTTTTACTCGACTAGCCTGCGGGATGCATCCTCTCGCACGTGTTTTTATTCGACTAGCCTGCGGGATGCATCCTCTCGCACGTGTTTTTACTCGACTAGCCTGCGGGACGCATCCTCTCGCACGTGTTCTTCACTCGTCTAGCCTGCGGGATGCATCCTCTCGCACGTGTTTTTGCTCGACTGGCCTGCGGGATGCATCCTCTCGCACGTGTTTTTACTCGACTAGCCTGCGGGATGCATCCTTTCGCACGTATTTTTGCTCGACTAGCCTGCGGGATGCATCCTCTCGCACGTGTTTTTACTCGACTAGCCTGCGGGATGCATCCTCTCGCACGTGTTGTTGCTCGACTAGCCTGCGGGATGCATCCTCTCGCACGTGTTTATGCTCGACTAGCATGCGGGATGCATCCTCTCGCACGTGTTTTTACTCGACTAGCCTGCGGGATGCATTCTCTCGCACGTGTTTTTACTCGACTAGCCTGCGGGACGCATCCTCTCGCACGCGTTTTTACTCGACCAGCCTGCGGGATGCATCCTCTCGCACGCGTTTTTACTCGACTAGCCTGCGAAATGCATCCTCTGGCACGTGTTTTTACTCGACTAGCCTGCGGGATGCATCCTCTCGCACGTGTTGTTACTCGACTAGCCTGCGGGATGCATCCTCTCGCACGTGTTTTTACTCGACTAGCCTGCGGGATGCATCCTTTCGCACGTGTTTTTACTCGACTAGCCTGCGGGATGCATCCTCTCGCACGTGTTTTTACTCGACTAGCCTGCGGGACGCATCCTCTCGCACGTGTTTTTACTCGACTAGCCTGCGGGACGCATCCTCTCGCACGTGTTTTTACTCGACTAGCCTGCGGGACGCATGCTCTCGCACGTGTTTTTCACGCGACTAGCCTGCGGGATGCATCCTCTCGCACGTGTTTTTACTCGACTAGACTGCGGGAAGCATCCTCTCGTACGTGTTTTTACTCGACTAGCCTGCGGGATGCATCCTCTCGCACGTGTTTTTACTCGACTAGCCTGCGGGATGCATCCTCTCGCACGTGTTTTTACTCGACTAGCCTGCGGGATGCATCCTTTCGCACGTGTTTTTACTCGACTAGCCTGCGGGATGCATCCTCTCGCACGTGTTTTTACTCGACTAGCCTGCGGGACGCATCCTCTCGCACGTGTTTTTACTCGACTAGCCTGCGGGACGCATCCTCTCGCACGTGTTTTTACTCGACTAGCCTGCGGGACGCATGCTCTCGCACGTGTTTTTCACGCGACTAGCCTGCGGGATGCATCCTCTCGCACGTGTTTTTACTCGACTAGACTGCGGAAAGCATCCTCTCGTACGTGTTTTTACTCGACTAGCCTGCGGGATGCATCCTCTCCCACGTGTATTTACACGACTAGCCTGCGGGATGCATCCTCTCGCACGTGTTTTTGCTCGACTAGCCTGCGGGATGCATCCTCTCGCACGTATTTTTCACTAGACTAGCCTGCGGGATGCATCCTCTCGCACGTGTTTTTACTCGACTAGCCTGCGGGACGCATCCTCTCGCACGTGTTTTTACTCGACTAGCCTGCGGGACGCATCCTCTCGCACGTGTTTTTACTCGACTAGCCTGCGGGACGCATGCTCTCGCACGTGTTTTTCACGCGACTAGCCTGCGGGATGCATCCTCTCGCACGTGTTTTTACTCGACTAGACTGCGGAAAGCATCCTCTCGTACGTGTTTTTACTCGACTAGCCTGCGGGATGCATCCTCTCGCACGTGTTTTTACTCGACTAGCCTGCGGGACGCATCCTCTCGCACGTGTTTTTACTCGACTAGCCTGCGGGACGCATCCTCTCGCACGTGTTTTTACTCGACTAGCCTGCGGGACGCATGCTCTCGCACGTGTTTTTCACGCGACTAGCCTGCGGGATGCATCCTCTCGCACGTGTTTTTACTCGACTAGACTGCGGAAAGCATCCTCTCGTACGTGTTTTTACTCGACTAGCCTGCGGGATGCATCCTCTCCCACGTGTATTTACACGACTAGCCTGCGGGATGCATCCTCTCGCACGTGTTTTTGCTCGACTAGCCTGCGGGATGCATCCTCTCGCACGTATTTTTCACTAGACTAGCCTGCGGGATGCATCCTCTCGCACGTGTTTTTACTCGACTAGCCTGCGGGACGCATCCTCTCGCACGTGTTTTTACTCGACTAGCCTGCGGGACGCATCCTCTCGCACGTGTTTTTACTCGACTAGCCTGCGGGACGCATGCTCTCGCACGTGTTTTTCACGCGACTAGCCTGCGGGACGCATGCTCTCGCACGTGTTTTTCACGCGACTAGCCTGCGGGATGCATCCTCTCGCACGTGTTTTTACTCGACTAGACTGCAGAAAGCATCCTCTCGTACGTGTTTTTACTCGACTAGCCTGCGGGATGCATCCTCTCCCACGTGTATTTACACGACTAGCCTGCGGGATGCATCCTCTCGCACGTGTTTTTGCTCGACTAGCCTGCGGGATGCATCCTCTCGCACGTATTTTTCACTAGACTAGCCTGCGGGATGCATCCTCTCGCACGTGTTGTTGCTCGACTAGCCTGCGGGATGCATCCTCTCGCACGTGTTTTTGCTCGACTAGCATGCGGGATGCATCCTCTCGCACGTGTTTTTACTCGACTAGCCTGCGGGATGCATTCTCTCGCACGTGTTTTTACTCGACTAGCCTGCGGGACGCATCCTCTCGCACGCGTTTTTACTCGACCAGCCTGCGGGATGCATCCTCTCGCACGCGTTTTTACTCGACTAGCCTGCGAAATGCATCCTCTGGCACGTGTTTTTACTCGACTAGCCTGCGGGATGCATCCTCTCGCACGTGTTGTTACTCGACTAGCCTGCGGGATGCATCCTCTCGCACGTGTTTTTACTCGACTAGCCTGCGGGATGCATCCTTTCGCACGTGTTTTTACTCGACTAGCCTGCGGGATGCATCCTCTCGCACGTGTTTTTACTCGACTAGCCTGCGGGACGCATCCTCTCGCACGTGTTTTTACTCGACTAGCCTGCGGGACGCATCCTCTCGCACGTGTTTTTACTCGACTAGCCTGCGGGACGCATGCTCTCGCACGTGTTTTTCACGCGACTAGCCTGCGGGATGCATCCTCTCGCACGTGTTTTTACTCGACTAGACTGCGGGAAGCATCCTCTCGTACGTGTTTTTACTCGACTAGCCTGCGGGATGCATCCTCTCGCACGTGTTTTTACTCGACTAGCCTGCGGGATGCATCCTCTCGCACGTGTTTTTACTCGACTAGCCTGCGGGATGCATCCTTTCGCACGTGTTTTTACTCGACTAGCCTGCGGGATGCATCCTCTCGCACGTGTTTTTACTCGACTAGCCTGCGGGACGCATCCTCTCGCACGTGTTTTTACTCGACTAGCCTGCGGGACGCATCCTCTCGCACGTGTTTTTACTCGACTAGCCTGCGGGACGCATGCTCTCGCACGTGTTTTTCACGCGACTAGCCTGCGGGATGCATCCTCTCGCACGTGTTTTTACTCGACTAGACTGCGGAAAGCATCCTCTCGTACGTGTTTTTACTCGACTAGCCTGCGGGATGCATCCTCTCCCACGTGTATTTACACGACTAGCCTGCGGGATGCATCCTCTCGCACGTGTTTTTGCTCGACTAGCCTGCGGGATGCATCCTCTCGCACGTATTTTTCACTAGACTAGCCTGCGGGATGCATCCTCTCGCACGTGTTTTTACTCGACTAGCCTGCGGGACGCATCCTCTCGCACGTGTTTTTACTCGACTAGCCTGCGGGACGCATCCTCTCGCACGTGTTTTTACTCGACTAGCCTGCGGGACGCATGCTCTCGCACGTGTTTTTCACGCGACTAGCCTGCGGGATGCATCCTCTCGCACGTGTTTTTACTCGACTAGACTGCGGAAAGCATCCTCTCGTACGTGTTTTTACTCGACTAGCCTGCGGGATGCATCCTCTCGCACGTGTTTTTACTCGACTAGCCTGCGGGACGCATCCTCTCGCACGTGTTTTTACTCGACTAGCCTGCGGGACGCATCCTCTCGCACGTGTTTTTACTCGACTAGCCTGCGGGACGCATGCTCTCGCACGTGTTTTTCACGCGACTAGCCTGCGGGATGCATCCTCTCGCACGTGTTTTTACTCGACTAGACTGCGGAAAGCATCCTCTCGTACGTGTTTTTACTCGACTAGCCTGCGGGATGCATCCTCTCCCACGTGTATTTACACGACTAGCCTGCGGGATGCATCCTCTCGCACGTGTTTTTGCTCGACTAGCCTGCGGGATGCATCCTCTCGCACGTATTTTTCACTAGACTAGCCTGCGGGATGCATCCTCTCGCACGTGTTTTTACTCGACTAGCCTGCGGGACGCATCCTCTCGCACGTGTTTTTACTCGACTAGCCTGCGGGACGCATCCTCTCGCACGTGTTTTTACTCGACTAGCCTGCGGGACGCATGCTCTCGCACGTGTTTTTCACGCGACTAGCCTGCGGGATGCATCCTCTCGCACGTGTTTTTACTCGACTAGACTGCGGAAAGCATCCTCTCGTACGTGTTTTTACTCGACTAGCCTGCGGGATGCATCCTCTCCCACGTGTATTTACACGACTAGCCTGCGGGATGCATCCTCTCGCACGTGTTTTTGCTCGACTAGCCTGCGGGATGCATCCTCTCGCACGTATTTTTCACTAGACTAGCCTGCGGGATGCATCCTCTCGCACGTGTTTTTACTCGACTAGCCTGCGGGATGCATCCTTTCGCAAGTGTTTTTACTCGACTAGCCTGCGGGATGCATCCTCTCGCACGTATTTTTCACTAGACTAGCCTGCGGGATGCATCCTCTCGCACGTGTTTTTACTCGACTAGCCTGCGGGATGCATCCTTTCGCAAGTGTTTTTACTCGACTAGCCTGCGGGATGCATCCTCTCGCACGTGTTTTTACTCGACTAGCCTGCGGGATGCATCCTCTCGCACGTGTTTTTACTCGACTAGCCTGCGGGATGCATCCTCTCCCACGTGTATTTACACGACTAGCCTGCGGGATGCATCCTCTCGCACGTGTTTTTGCTCGACTAGCCTGCGGGATGCATCCTCTCGCACGTATTTTTCACTAGACTAGCCTGCGGGATGCATCCTCTCGCACGTGTTTTTACTCGACTAGCCTGCGGGATGCATCCTCTCGCACGTGTTTTTACTCGACTAGCCTGCGGGATGCATCCTCTCGCACGTGTTTTTACTCGACTAGCCTGCGGGATGCATCCTCTCGCACGTGTTTTTACTCGACTAGCCTGCGGGACGCATCCTCTCGCACGTGTTCTTCACTCGTCTAGCCTGTGGGATGCATCCTCTCGCACGTGTTTTTACTCGACTAGCCTGCGGGATGCATCCTCTCGCACGTATATTTACTCGACTAGACTGCGGGATGCATCCTCTCGCACGTGTTTTTACTCGACTAGCCTGCGGGATGCATCCTCTCGCACGTGTTTTTACTCGACTAGAATGCGGGATGCATCCTCTCGCACGTGTTTTTACTCGACTAGCCTGCGGGATGCATCCTCTCGCACGTGTTTTTACTCGACTAGCCTGCGGGATGCATCCTCTCGCACGTGTTTTTGCTCGACTGGCCTGCGGGATGCATCCTCTCGCACGTGTTTTTGCTCGACTAGCCTGCGGGATGCATCCTCTCGCACGTGTTTTTACTCGACTAGCCTGCGGGATGCATCCTCTCGCACGTGTTTTTACTCGACTAGCCTGCGGGATGCATCCTCTCGCACGTGTTTTTACTCGACTAGCCTGCGGGATGCATCCTCTCGCACGTGTTTTTACTCGACTAGCCTGCGGGATGCATCCTCTCCCACGTGTATTTACACGACTAGCCTGCGGGATGCATCCTCTCGCACGTGTTTTTGCTCGACTAGCCTGCGGGATGCATCCTCTCGCACGTGTTTTTACTCGACTAGCCTGCGGGATGCATCCTTTCGCAAGTGTTTTTACTCGACTAGCCTGCGGGATGCATCCTCTCGCACGTGTTTTTACTCGACTAGCCTGCGGGATGCATCCTCTCGCACGTGTTTTTATTCGACTAGCCTGCGGGATGCATCCTCTCGCACGTGTTTTTACTCGACTAGCCTGCGGGACGCATCCTCTCGCACGTGTTCTTCACTCGTCTAGCCTGCGGGATGCATCCTCTCGCACGTGTTTTTGCTCGACTGGCCTGCGGGATGCATCCTCTCGCACGTGTTTTTGCTCGACTAGCCTGCGGGATGCATCATCTCGCACGTGTTTTTGCTCGACTAGCCTGCGGGATGCATCCTCTCGCACGTGTTTTTACTCGACTAGCCTGCGGGATGCATCCTCTCGCACGTGTTGTTGCTCGACTAGCCTGCGGGATGCATCCTCTCGCACGTGTTTTTGCTCGACTAGCATGCGGGATGCATCCTCTCGCACGTGTTTTTACTCGACTAGCCTGCGGGATGCATTCTCTCGCACGTGTTTTTACTCGACTAGCCTGCGGGACGCATCCTCTCGCACGCGTTTTTACTCGACCAGCCTGCGGGATGCATCCTCTCGCACGCGTTTTTACTCGACTAGCCTGCGGGATGCATCCTCTGGCACGTGTTTTTACTCGACTAGCCTGCGGGATGCATCCTCTCGCACGTGTTGTTACTCGACTAGCCTGCGGGATGCATCCTCTCGCACGTGTTTTTACTCGACTAGCCTGCGGGATGCATCCTTTCGCACGTGTTTTTACTCGACTAGCCTGCGGGATGCATCCTCTCGCACGTGTTTTTACTCGACTAGCCTGCGGGACGCATCCTCTCGCACGTGTTTTTACTCGACTAGCCTGCGGGACGCATCCTCTCGCACGTGTTTTTACTCGACTAGCCTGCGGGACGCATGCTCTCGCACGTGTTTTTCACGCGACTAGCCTGCGGGATGCATCCTCTCGCACGTGTTTTTACTCGACTAGACTGCGGGAAGCATCCTCTCGTACGTGTTTTTACTCGACTAGCCTGCGGGATGCATCCTCTCGCACGTGTTTTTACTCGACTAGCCTGCGGGATGCATCCTCTCGCACGTGTTTTTACTCGACTAGCCTGCGGGATGCATCCTTTCGCACGTGTTTTTACTCGACTAGCCTGCGGGATGCATCCTCTCGCACGTGTTTTTACTCGACTAGCCTGCGGGACGCATCCTCTCGCACGTGTTTTTACTCGACTAGCCTGCGGGACGCATCCTCTCGCACGTGTTTTTACTCGACTAGCCTGCGGGACGCATGCTCTCGCACGTGTTTTTCACGCGACTAGCCTGCGGGATGCATCCTCTCGCACGTGTTTTTACTCGACTAGACTGCGGAAAGCATCCTCTCGTACGTGTTTTTACTCGACTAGCCTGCGGGATGCATCCTCTCCCACGTGTATTTACACGACTAGCCTGCGGGATGCATCCTCTCGCACGTGTTTTTGCTCGACTAGCCTGCGGGATGCATCCTCTCGCACGTATTTTTCACTAGACTAGCCTGCGGGATGCATCCTCTCGCACGTGTTTTTACTCGACTAGCCTGCGGGACGCATCCTCTCGCACGTGTTTTTACTCGACTAGCCTGCGGGACGCATCCTCTCGCACGTGTTTTTACTCGACTAGCCTGCGGGACGCATGCTCTCGCACGTGTTTTTCACGCGACTAGCCTGCGGGATGCATCCTCTCGCACGTGTTTTTACTCGACTAGACTGCGGAAAGCATCCTCTCGTACGTGTTTTTACTCGACTAGCCTGCGGGATGCATCCTCTCCCACGTGTATTTACACGACTAGCCTGCGGGATGCATCCTCTCGCACGTGTTTTTGCTCGACTAGCCTGCGGGATGCATCCTCTCGCACGTATTTTTCACTAGACTAGCCTGCGGGATGCATCCTCTCGCACGTGTTTTTACTCGACTAGCCTGCGGGATGCATCCTTTCGCAAGTGTTTTTACTCGACTAGCCTGCGGGATGCATCCTCTCGCACGTATTTTTCACTAGACTAGCCTGCGGGATGCATCCTCTCGCACGTGTTTTTACTCGACTAGCCTGCGGGATGCATCCTTTCGCAAGTGTTTTTACTCGACTAGCCTGCGGGATGCATCCTCTCGCACGTGTTTTTACTCGACTAGCCTGCGGGATGCATCCTCTCGCACGTGTTTTTACTCGACTAGCCTGCGGGATGCATCCTCTCCCACGTGTATTTACACGACTAGCCTGCGGGATGCATCCTCTCGCACGTGTTTTTGCTCGACTAGCCTGCGGGATGCATCCTCTCGCACGTATTTTTCACTAGACTAGCCTGCGGGATGCATCCTCTCGCACGTGTTTTTACTCGACTAGCCTGCGGGATGCATCCTCTCGCACGTGTTTTTACTCGACTAGCCTGCGGGATGCATCCTCTCGCACGTGTTTTTACTCGACTAGCCTGCGGGATGCATCCTCTCGCACGTGTTTTTACTCGACTAGCCTGCGGGACGCATCCTCTCGCACGTGTTCTTCACTCGTCTAGCCTGTGGGATGCATCCTCTCGCACGTGTTTTTACTCGACTAGCCTGCGGGATGCATCCTCTCGCACGTATATTTACTCGACTAGACTGCGGGATGCATCCTCTCGCACGTGTTTTTACTCGACTAGCCTGCGGGATGCATCCTCTCGCACGTGTTTTTACTCGACTAGAATGCGGGATGCATCCTCTCGCACGTGTTTTTACTCGACTAGCCTGCGGGATGCATCCTCTCGCACGTGTTTTTACTCGACTAGCCTGCGGGATGCATCCTCTCGCACGTGTTTTTGCTCGACTGGCCTGCGGGATGCATCCTCTCGCACGTGTTTTTGCTCGACTAGCCTGCGGGATGCATCCTCTCGCACGTGTTTTTACTCGACTAGCCTGCGGGATGCATCCTCTCGCACGTGTTTTTACTCGACTAGACTGCGGGATGCATCCTCTCGCACGTGTTTTTGCTCGACTAGCCTGCGGGACGCATCCTCTCGCACGTGTTTTTACTCGACTGGCCTGCGGGATGCATCCTCTCGCACGTGTTTTTGCTCGACTAGCCTGCGGGATGCATCCTCTCGCACGTGTTTTTACTCGACTAGCCTGCGGGATGCATCCTCTCGCACGTGTTTTTACTCGACTAGACTGCGGGATGCATCCTCTCGCACGTGTATTTACACGACTAGCCTGCGGGATGCATCCTCTCGCACGTGTTTTTGCTCGACTAGACTGCGGGATGCATCCTCTCGCACGTGTTTTTACTCGACTAGCCTGCGGGATGCATCCTCTCGCACGTGTTTTTACTCGACTAGCCTGCGGGACGCATCCTCTCGCACGTGTTCATCACTCGTCTAGCCTGCGGGATGCATCCTCTCGCACGTGTTTTTACTCGACTAGCCTGCGGGATGCATCCTCTCGCACGTGTTTTTACTCGACTAGCCTGCGGGATGCACCCTCTCGCACGTGTTTTTACTCGACTAGCCTGCGGGATGCATCCTCTCGCACGTGTTTTTGCTCGACTAGCCTGCGGGATGCATCCTCTCGCACGTGTTTTTGCTCGACTAGCCTGCGGGATGCATCCTCTCGCACGTGTTTTTACTCGACTAGCCTGCGGGATGCATCCTCTCGCACGTGTTGTTGCTCGACTAGCCTGCGGGATGCATCCTCTCGCACGTGTTTTTACTCGACTAGCCTGCGGGACGCATCCTCTCGCACGTGTTTTTACTCGACTAGCCTGCGGGATGCATCCTCTCGCACGTGTTTTTACTCGACTAGCCTGCGGGACGCATCCTCTCGCACGCGTTTTTACTCGACCAGCCTGCGGGATGCATCCTCTCGCACGCGTTTTTACTCGACTAGCCTGCGGGATGCATCCTCTGGCACGTGTTTTTACTCGACTAGCCTGCGGGATGCATCCTCTCGCACGTGTTGTTACTCGACTAGCCTGCGGGATGCATCCTCTCGCACGTGTTTTTACTCGACTAGCCTGCGGGATGCATCCTTTCGCACGTGTTTTTACTCGACTAGCCTGCGGGATGCATCCTCTCGCACGTGTTTTTACTCGACTAGCCTGCGGGACGCATCTTCTCGCACGTGTTTTTACTCGACTAGCCTGCGGGACGCATCCTCTCGCACGTGTTTTTACTCGACTAGCCTGCGGGACGCATGCTCTCGCACGTGTTTTTCACGCGACTAGCCTGCGGGATGCATCCTCTCGCACGTGTTTTTACTCGACTAGACTGCGGGAAGCATCCTCTCGTACGTGTTTTTACTCGACTAGCCTGCGGGATGCATCCTCTCGCACGTGTGTTTACTCGACTAGCCTGCGGGAAGCATCCTCTCGTACGTGTTTTTACTCGACTAGCCTGCGGGATGCATCCTCTCCCACGTGTATTTACACGACTAGCCTGCGGGATGCATCCTCTCGCACGTGTTTTTGCTCGACTAGCCTGCGGGATGCATCCTCTCGCACGTGTTTTTACTCGACTAGCCTGCGGGATGCATCCTTTCGCAAGTGTTTTTACTCGAGCCTGCGGGATGCATCCTCTCGCACGTGTTTTTACTCGACTAGCCTGCGGGATGCATCCTCTCGCACGTGTTTTTATTCGACTAGCCTGCGGGATGCATCCTCTCGCACGTGTTTTTACTCGACTAGCCTGCGGGACGCATCCTCTCGCACGTGTTCTTCACTCGTCTAGCCTGCGGGATGCATCCTCTCGCACGTGTTTTTGCTCGACTGGCCTGCGGGATGCATCCTCTCGCACGTGTTTTTGCTCGACTAGCCTGCGGGATGCATCATCTCGCACGTGTTTTTGCTCGACTAGCCTGCGGGATGCATCCTCTCGCACGTGTTTTTACTCGACTAGCCTGCGGGATGCATCCTCTCGCACGTGTTGTTGCTCGACTAGCCTGCGGGATGCATCCTCTCGCACGTGTTTTGCTCGACTAGCATGCGGGATGCATCCTCTCGCACGTGTTTTTACTCGACTAGCCTGCGGGATGCATTCTCTCGCACGTGTTTTTACTCGACTAGCCTGCGGGACGCATCCTCTCGCACGCGTTTTTACTCGACCAGCCTGCGGGATGCATCCTCTCGCACGCGTTTTTACTCGACTAGCCTGCGGGATGCATCCTCTGGCACGTGTTTTTACTCGACTAGCCTGCGGATGCATCCTCTCGCACGTGTTGTTACTCGACTAGCCTGCGGGATGCATCCTCTCGCACGTGTTTTTACTCGACTAGCCTGCGGGATGCATCCTTTCGCACGTGTTTTTACTCGACTAGCCTGCGGGATGCATCCTCTCGCACGTGTTTTTACTCGACTAGCCTGCGGGACGCATCCTCTCGCACGTGTTTTTACTCGACTAGCCTGCGGGACGCATCCTCTCGCACGTGTTTTTACTCGACTAGCCTGCGGGACGCATGCTCTCGCACGTGTTTTTCACGCGACTAGCCTGCGGGATGCATCCTCTCGCACGTGTTTTTACTCGACTAGACTGCGGGAAGCATCCTCTCGTACGTGTTTTTACTCGACTAGCCTGCGGGATTCATCCTCTCGCACGTGTTTTTACTCGACTAGCCTGCGGGATGCATCCTCTCGCACGTGTTTTTACTCGACTAGCCTGCGGGATGCATCCTTTCGCACGTGTTTTTACTCGACTAGCCTGCGGGATGCATCCTCTCGCACGTGTTTTTACTCGACTAGCCTGCGGGACGCATCCTCTCGCACGTGTTTTTACTCGACTAGCCTGCGGGATGCATTCTCTCGCACGTGTTTTTACTCGACTAGCCTGCGGGACGCATCCTCTCGCACGCGTTTTTACTCGACCAGCCTGCGGGATGCATCCTCTCGCACGCGTTTTTACTCGACTAGCCTGCGGGATGCATCCTCTGGCACGTGTTTTTACTCGACTAGCCTGCGGATGCATCCTCTCGCACGTGTTGTTACTCGACTAGCCTGCGGGATGCATCCTCTCGCACGTGTTTTTACTCGACTAGCCTGCGGGATGCATCCTTTCGCACGTGTTTTTACTCGACTAGCCTGCGGGATGCATCCTCTCGCACGTGTTTTTACTCGACTAGCCTGCGGGACGCATCCTCTCGCACGTGTTTTTACTCGACTAGCCTGCGGGACGCATCCTCTCGCACGTGTTTTTACTCGACTAGCCTGCGGGACGCATGCTCTCGCACGTGTTTTTCACGCGACTAGCCTGCGGGATGCATCCTCTCGCACGTGTTTTTACTCGACTAGACTGCGGGAAGCATCCTCTCGTACGTGTTTTTACTCGACTAGCCTGCGGGATTCATCCTCTCGCACGTGTTTTTACTCGACTAGCCTGCGGGATGCATCCTCTCGCACGTGTTTTTACTCGACTAGCCTGCGGGATGCATCCTTTCGCACGTGTTTTTACTCGACTAGCCTGCGGGATGCATCCTCTCGCACGTGTTTTTACTCGACTAGCCTGCGGGACGCATCCTCTCGCACGTGTTTTTACTCGACTAGCCTGCGGGACGCATCCTCTCGCACGTGTTTTTACTCGACTAGCCTGCGGGACGCATGCTCTCGCACGTGTTTTTCACGCGACTAGCCTGCGGGATGCATCCTCTCGCACGTGTTTTTACTCGACTAGACTGCGGAAAGCATCCTCTCGTACGTGTTTTTACTCGACTAGCCTGCGGGATGCATCCTCTCCCACGTGTATTTACACGACTAGCCTGCGGGATGCATCCTCTCGCACGTGTTTTTGCTCGACTAGCCTGCGGGATGCATCCTCTCGCACGTATTTTTCACTAGACTAGCCTGCGGGATGCATCCTCTCGCACGTGTTTTTACTCGACTAGCCTGCGGGACGCATCCTCTCGCACGTGTTTTTACTCGACTAGCCTGCGGGACGCATCCTCTCGCACGTGTTTTTACTCGACTAGCCTGCGGGACGCATGCTCTCGCACGTGTTTTTCACGCGACTAGCCTGCGGGATGCATCCTCTCGCACGTGTTTTTACTCGACTAGACTGCGGAAAGCATCCTCTCGCACGTGTTTTTACTCGACTAGCCTGCGGGACGCATCCTCTCGCACGTGTTTTTACTCGACTAGCCTGCGGGACGCATGCTCTCGCACGTGTTTTTCACGCGACTAGCCTGCGGGATGCATCCTCTCGCACGTGTTTTTGCTCGACTAGCCTGCGGGATGCATCCTCTCGCACGTATTTTTCACTAGACTAGCCTGCGGGATGCATCCTCTCGCACGTGTTTTTACTCGACTAGCCTGCGGGATGCATCCTTTCGCAAGTGTTTTTACTCGACTAGCCTGCGGGATGCATCCTCTCGCACGTATTTTTCACTAGACTAGCCTGCGGGATGCATCCTCTCGCACGTGTTTTTACTCGACTAGCCTGCGGATGCATCCTTTCGCAAGTGTTTTTACTCGACTAGCCTGCGGGATGCATCCTCTCGCACGTGTTTTTACTCGACTAGCCTGCGGGATGCATCCTCTCGCACGTGTTTTTACTCGACTAGCCTGCGGGATGCATCCTCTCCCACGTGTATTTACACGACTAGCCTGCGGGATGCATCCTCTCGCACGTGTTTTTGCTCGACTAGCCTGCGGGATGCATCCTCTCGCACGTATTTTTCACTAGACTAGCCTGCGGGATGCATCCTCTCGCACGTGTTTTTACTCGACTAGCCTGCGGGATGCATCCTCTCGCACGTGTTTTTACTCGACTAGCCTGCGGGATGCATCCTCTCGCACGTGTTTTTACTCGACTAGCCTGCGGGATGCATCCTCTCGCACGTGTTTTTACTCGACTAGCCTGCGGGACGCATCCTCTCGCACGTGTTCTTCACTCGTCTAGCCTGTGGGATGCATCCTCTCGCACGTGTTTTTACTCGACTAGCCTGCGGGATGCATCCTCTCGCACGTATATTTACTCGACTAGACTGCGGGATGCATCCTCTCGCACGTGTTTTTACTCGACTAGCCTGCGGGATGCATCCTCTCGCACGTGTTTTTACTCGACTAGCCTGCGGGACGCATCTCTCGCACGTGTTTTTACTCGACTAGCCTGCGGGATGCATCCTCTCGCACGTGTTTTTACTCGACTAGCCTGCGGGATGCATCCTCTCGCACGTGTTTTTGCTCGACTGGCCTGCGGGATGCATCCTCTCGCACGTGTTTTTGCTCGACTAGCCTGCGGGATGCATCCTCTCGCACGTGTTTTTACTCGACTAGCCTGCGGGATGCATCCTCTCGCACGTGTTTTTACTCGACTAGACTGCGGGATGCATCCTCTCGCACGTGTTTTTGCTCGACTAGCCTGCGGGACGCATCCTCTCGCACGTGTTTTTACTCGACTGGCCTGCGGGATGCATCCTCTCGCACTGTTTTTGCTCGACTACCCTGCGGGATGCATCCTCTCGCACGTGTTTTTACTCGACTAGCCTGCGGGATGCATCCTCTCGCACGTGTTTTTACTCGACTAGACTGCGGGATGCATCCTCTCGCACGTGTATTTACACGACTAGCCTGCGGGATGCATCCTCTCGCACGTGTTTTTGCTCGACTAGACTGCGGGATGCATCCTCTCGCACGTGTTTTTACTCGACTAGCCTGCGGGATGCATCCTCTCGCACGTGTTTTTACTCGACTAGCCTGCGGGACGCATCCTCTCGCACGTGTTCTTCACTCGTCTAGCCTGCGGGATGCATCCTCTCGCACGTGTTTTTACTCGACTATCCTGCGGGATGCATCCTCTCGCACGTGTTTTTACTCGACTAGCCTGCGGGATGCACCCTCTCGCACGTGTTTTTACTCGACTAGCCTGCGGGATGCATCCTCTCGCACGTGTTTTTGCTCGACTAGCCTGCGGGATGCATCCTCTCGCACGTGTTTTTGCTCGACTAGCCTGCGGGATGCATCCTCTCGCACGTGTTTTTACTCGACTAGCCTGCGGGATGCATCCTCTCGCACGTGTTGTTGCTCGACTAGCCTGCGGGATGCATCCTCTCGCACGTGTTTTTACTCGACTAGCCTGCGGGACGCATCCTCTCGCACGTGTTTTTACTCGACTAGCCTGCGGGATGCATCCTCTCGCACGTGTTTTTACTCGACTAGCCTGCGGGACGCATCCTCTCGCACGCGTTTTTACTCGACCAGCCTGCGGGATGCATCCTCTCGCACGCGTTTTTACTCGACTAGCCTGCGGGATGCATCCTCTGGCACGTGTTTTTACTCGACTAGCCTGCGGGATGCATCCTCTCGCACGTGTTGTTACTCGACTAGCCTGCGGGATGCATCCTCTCGCACGTGTTTTTACTCGACTAGCCTGCGGGATGCATCCTTTCGCACGTGTTTTTACTCGACTAGCCTGCGGGATGCATCCTCTCGCACGTGTTTTTACTCGACTAGCCTGCGGGACGCATCTTCTCGCACGTGTTTTTACTCGACTAGCCTGCGGGACGCATCCTCTCGCACGTGTTTTTACTCGACTAGCCTGCGGGACGCATGCTCTCGCACGTGTTTTTCACGCGACTAGCCTGCGGGATGCATCCTCTCGCACGTGTTTTTACTCGACTAGACTGCGGGAAGCATCCTCTCGTACGTGTTTTTACTCGACTAGCCTGCGGGATGCATCCTCTCGCACGTGTTTTTACTCGACTAGCCTGCGGGATGCATCCTCTCGCACGTGTTTTTACTCGACTAGCCTGCGGGATGCATCCTTTCGCACGTGTTTTTACTCGACTAGCCTGCGGGATGCATCCTCTCGCACGTGTTTTTACTCGACTAGCCTGCGGGACGCATCCTCTCGCACGTGTTTTTACTCGACTAGCCTGCGGGACGCATCCTCTCGCACGTGTTTTTACTCGACTAGCCTGAGGGACGCATGCTCTCGCACGTGTTTTTCACGCGACTAGCCTGCGGGATGCATCCTCTCGCACGTGTTTTTACTCGACTAGACTGCGGAAAGCATCCTCTCGTACGTGTTTTTACTCGACTAGCCTGCGGGATGCATCCTCTCCCACGTGTATTTACACGACTAGCCTGCGGGATGCATCCTCTCGCACGTGTTTTTGCTCGACTAGCCTGCGGGATGCATCCTCTCGCACGTATTTTTCACTAGACTAGCCTGCGGGATGCATCCTCTCGCACGTGTTTTTACTCGACTAGCCTGCGGGATGCATCCTTTCGCAAGTGTTTTTACTCGACTAGCCTGCGGGATGCATCCTCTCGCACGTATTTTTCACTAGACTAGCCTGCGGGATGCATCCTCTCGCACGTGTTTTTACTCGACTAGCCTGCGGGATGCATCCTTTCGCAAGTGTTTTTACTCGACTAGCCTGCGGGATGCATCCTCTCGCACGTGTTTTTACTCGACTAGCCTGCGGGATGCATCCTCTCGCACGTGTTTTTACTCGACTAGCCTGCGGGATGCATCCTCTCCCACGTGTATTTACACGACTAGCCTGCGGATGCATCCTCTCGCACGTGTTTTTGCTCGACTAGCCTGCGGGATGCATCCTCTCGCACGTATTTTTCACTAGACTAGCCTGCGGGATGCATCCTCTCGCACGTGTTTTTACTCGACTAGCCTGCGGGATGCATCCTCTCGCACGTGTTTTTACTCGACTAGCCTGCGGGATGCATCCTCTCGCACGTGTTTTTACTCGACTAGCCTGCGGGATGCATCCTCTCGCACGTGTTTTTACTCGACTAGCCTGCGGGACGCATCCTCTCGCACGTGTTCTTCACTCGTCTAGCCTGTGGGATGCATCCTCTCGCACGTGTTTTTACTCGACTAGCCTGCGGGATGCATCCTCTCGCACGTATATTTACTCGACTAGACTGCGGGATGCATCCTCTCGCACGTGTTTTTACTCGACTAAGCCTGCGGGATGCATCCTCTCGCACGTGTTTTTGCTCGACTGGCCTGCGGGATGCATCCTCTCGCACGTGTTTTTGCTCGACTAGCCTGCGGGATGCATCCTCTCGCACGTGTTTTTACTCGACTAGCCTGCGGGATGCATCCTCTCGCACGTGTTTTTACTCGACTAGACTGCGGGATGCATCCTCTCGCACGTGTTTTTGCTCGACTAGCCTGCGGGACGCATCCTCTCGCACGTGTTTTTACTCGACTAGCCTGCGGGATGCATCCTCTCGCACGTGTTTTTACTCGACTAGCCTGCGGGATGCATCCTCTCGCACGTGTTTTTACTCGACTAGCCTGCGGGAAGCATCCTCTCGCACGTGTTTTTACTCGACTAGCCTGCGGAATGCATCCTCTCGCACGTGTATTTACACGACTAGCCTGCGGGATGCATCCTCTCGCACGTGTTTTTGCTCGACTAGCCTGCGGGATGCATCCTCTCGCACGTATTTTTCACTAGACTAGCCTGCGGGATGCATCCTCTCGCACGTGTTTTTACTCGACTAGCCTGCGGGATGCATCCTTTCGCAAGTGTTTTTACTCGACTAGCCTGCGGGATGCATCCTCTCGCACGTGTTTTTACTCGACTAGCCTGCGGGATGCATCCTCTCGCACGTGTTTTTACTCGACTAGCCTGCGGGATGCATCCTCTCGCACGTGTTTTTACTCGACTAGCCTGCGGGATGCATCCTCTCGCACGTGTTTTTTACTCGACTAGCCTGCGGGATGCATCCTCTCGCACGTGTTTTTGCTCGACTGGCCTGCGGGATGCATCCTCTCGCACGTGTTTTTGCTCGACTAGCCTGCGGGATGCATCCTCTCGCACGTGTTTTTACTCGACTAGCCTGCGGGATGCATCCTCTCGCACGTGTTTTTACTCGACTAGACTGCGGGATGCATCCTCTCGCACGTGTTTTTGCTCGACTAGCCTGCGGGACGCATCCTCTCGCACGTGTTTTTACTCGACTAGCCTGCGGGATGCATCCTCTCGCACGTGTTTTTACTCGACTAGCCTGCGGGATGCATCCTCTCGCACGTGTTTTTACTCGACTAGCCTGCGGGAAGCATCCTCTCGCACGTGTTTTTACTCGACTAGCCTGCGGGATGCATCCTCTCGCACGTGTATTTACACGACTAGCCTGCGGGATGCATCCTCTCGCACGTGTTTTTGCTCGACTAGACTGCGGGATGCATCCTCTCGCACGTATTTTTCACTAGACTAGCCTGCGGGATGCATCCTCTCGCACGTGTTTTTACTCGACTAGCCTGCGGGATGCATCCTTTCGCAAGTGTTTTTACTCGACTAGCCTGCGGGATGCATCCTCTCGCACGTGTTTTTACTCGACTAGCCTGCGGGATGCATCCTCTCGCACGTGTTTTTACTCGACTAGCCTGCGGGATGCATCCTCTCGCACGTGTTTTTACTCGACTAGCCTGCGGGACGCATCCTCTCGCACGTGTTCTTCACTCGTCTAGCCTGCGGGATGCATCCTCTCGCACGTGTTTTTACTCGACTAGCCTGCGGGATGCATCCTCTCGCACGTGTTTTTACTCGACTAGCCTGCGGGATGCACCCTCTCGCACGTGTTTTTACTCGACTAGCCTGCGGGATGCATCCTCTCGCACGTGTTTTTGCTCGACTAGCCTGCGGGATGCATCCTCTCGCACGTGTTTTTGCTCGACTAGCCTGCGGGATGCATCCTCTCGCACGTGTTTTTACTCGACTAGCCTGCGGGATGCATCCTCTCGCACGTGTTGTTGCTCGACTAGCCTGCGGGATGCATCCTCTCGCACGTGTTTTTGCTCGACTAGCATGCGGGATGCATCCTCTCGCACGTGTTTTTACTCGACTAGCCTGCGGGATGCATTCTCTCGCACGTGTTTTTACTCGGCTAGCCTGCGAGATGCATCCTCTCGCACGTGTTTTTGCTCGACTAGCCTGCGGGATGCATCCTCTCGCACGTGTTTTTACTCGACTAGCCTGCGGGATGCATCCTCTCGCACGTGTTTTTACTCGGCTAGCCTGCGAGATGCATCCTCTCGCACGTGTTTTTGCTAGACTAGCCTGCGGGATGCATCCTCTCGCACGTGTTTTTACTTAGCTAGCCCTTGGGATGCATCCTCTCGCACGTGTTTTTGCTCGACTAGCCTGCGGGATGCATCCTCTCGCACGTGTTTTTACTCGACTAGCCTGCGGGATGCATCCTCTCGCACGTGTTTTTACTCGGCTAGCCTGCGAGATGCATCCTCTCGCACGTGTTTTTGCTCGACTAGCCTGCGGGATGCATCCTCTCGCACGTGTTTTTACTCGACTAGCCTGCGGGATGCATCCTCTCGCACGTGTTTTTACTCGGCTAGCCTGCGAGATGCATCCTCTCGCACGTGTTTTTGCTCGACTAGCCTGCGGGATGCATCCTCTCGCACGTGTTTTCACTC